>NC_060965.1:2294400-2319400 GCF_910589235.1 Vespa crabro
ACAAAGAATATGTTCAGAGTTATGAATCAGTTTTAGATATTGGCCATCGTTTGAAGTTCATTATGTATATTTGTTAGTGAGATTTATTGGTATTAATGTCAACTAAAATGAAACGATCTGGTATCATTTACGTATGTATGTATCCATTGGGTGACACGTAAAAGTATCGAATACAAAACGCCAGGAGAATTTCAAATAAGGCATTAAATCATGTCGAGGAGTTTGAATAGAAAAAGAGAGAAAGAGAAGGAGAGAGAGAAAGAGAAGGAGAGAGAGAGAGAGAGAGAGAGAGAGAGAGAGAGTGAGAGAGTGAGAGAGAGATTCACCGAAAAAGTCTCATCCCCCTTTAGAACATTCACCAGTCTTCGTAAGCGTCTGATTTAGTATGCATACTGGGCCCGAGGAATAAAAGACGTATCTGACGTAGATAAAAGTGGAAATATCGAAGTACGCTATGAATAACGTCCAACTGGATATATGTATCGAGCGTTGAAGGTATCAAGGAAGAAAGGATGATAGGAAGAAAGTAAAGAAAGAAAGGGATGAGAGGTTAGGAAGGAAGAAGGAGGAAGGAGGAAGGAAGGAAGGAAGGAAGGAAGGAAGGAAGGAAGGAAGAAAAAGAAAAAGAAAATGAAAAAAAAAAAAAGAATTGGAAAGAGGACGGAGAAAAAAGAACTAGTGTGGACTCAAGAGAGACCGCGAGAATTTCGAGCGATCCCTTCACAGGGAAAAAGGGTAGTTACTGGGAGTACAATAAATCTCTACTTGTAGTTTTCAAATCAAACGAGTGAGAAAGAGAGAGAAAGAGAATGAGAGCGCGCGCGAGAGAGAGAGAGAGAGAGGGGGGGGGCGGGGGGCGGGGGCCGGAGATTAGGTAGGGGATAGAACGGTCGAAAGTAATATTCCAATAAAAGCTCCAAGCTGTTTGTTCGTAGTTGCGTGTACGAGTAGGAGGAGCGTTAAGAAACTTCAGTATATGCTGTATAACGGTACTTTTCCTCTCTCTCCCTCCCCTCCCCTCCCATCCTCCCACCGCCCCACACCTCTCTCTGTCCCCCATCAGTAAAAGAGTGCAAATGAACCGAATAGAGCTTTTTAACGAGTTTTCATGGTATAGGCCTGGGAACTCGTCATAGAGGTAATAGTAAACAGGAATATTTCCAAGCTTACTGGTTAGTCTCTCTCTTTTTATTCCCCTTTCTCATTTTTTCTTTTCTTTTCTTTTTTCTTTTTTCTTTTTTCTCCTTCTCGATTCCGTGCCCCTTAAGCCCGTTATTAAAAAACTGTTCGTCCTATTTGACGTTCGTTATCAAATAATATTATTAAATTTATAAATGTGTGACTTCGTATGTCACGTTTAAAATGAATAAATGGTTGTAATGATAATTTCAATGGATAATCGAAGATACATTTAAGATTTGTATTATCGAGAAGATAACTTTTGCAGTCAAGATAATTTAAAATAAAAATATTTCGATTGTACTTTGAAACTAGTATTTGTATTCGTACCTCGTGCGAGTAATAATACCGAGGACACGTACAGAAAGGTTGTACGGTGTTCTACGTTTCAAGACGACGGAGAATACGAATATTCCGTGACTATGGTTTGAAGAAGAAGAAGAAGAAGAAGAAAAAGGGGTAAAGTAGGAGAAGTGAAGAAAGAAGAAGAAAAAGGGGAGAAAGAGGTGGGAGAAGAAGAAGAAGAAAGGGTGTAAGAAAGGTGCAGGATGCTCCTTAGGATTGACGTGCTCTTTATAAAGTGAAAGGACTGACGAAAGCGGATGCAGTACTACTGTCTGGGATAAGATAGGGATAAGGGATGAAAAGGAAGAAGAGAAGAAGAAGAAGGAGGAGGAGGAGGAGAGAGAGAGAGAGAGAGAGAGAGAAAGTTGGCGCGAACAGAGAGAAGATGAGACGATGAGGTTGGTGGGGGTTGGATGGGAGATAGGGGGGTTGGTTGGTTGGTTGGTTGGTTGGTTGGTTGGTTCGTTGGTTGGTTGGAGTCTAGGGTAGAAGGTAGGAAGGCACGTCGCGGCTTCTGCCACGCTAGGAAGGTCGATTGTTCTCCGCAACCGACTGTGTCTCATTACTTCGAATTGGCTGGCCGTAGACAATGCCAGCGGATAATACGGTTATCCGGAAGATGGTTTTCAGCGGTCTTCTCTCGCGAAGCTCGTTTCTCCTTTTACACTCTTCTATCATACTTGAAGAATATATATATATATATGTATATATAAAATATATGTACGTCTATGTATGTATGTAGGTATGTATGTATATAAATCTTCTTTCCAGGCCATGGGAATAGAAAGATAGAAAGAGAGAGACAGACAGAGAAAGAGAGAGAGAGAGAGAGAGAGAGAGAAAAAGCAGGAAAAGTAAGAAGGATGCGGTTGAAGGGGATGAAAAGATGAGAAAGGGAAACTGGTAAAGAAAGAGAACAAAGGGGGTTGACTGACAAGACAATGGATCAGCGCGCGCATAATCATTATTATATCTTAGCGAGATTTTAGCGAGATAAGAATCAAAGATCCCTTGATCTGAAATAGAATTCGTTGATACTTGAATTCAATTTGAAGTTTTGTGCCACTTCCTTTTTTCTTCCATTTTTCTACTCTCTCCGTCAGTCCCTTCCCACCCCTCATTCACTTCGGCCGTCCTTCCTGGACTCTTCTTCTCTCTTTTCTCAACAACAATGGATATTTATGTTCTTTCATTCTCTGGCGTTTCCTGTTTTAAAAAACAAAGAGAGAAAAAAGCAGTGTGTGTGTGTGTGAGAGAGAGAGAGAGAAAGAGAGAGACTGAGAGAGAGAGAGAGAGAGAGAGAAAACAAAGAAATAAAAGAATAAAAAAAAGTGATAAATGTTATCGGGAGAGGATTGCCGGTGTGGTGGATAGTTAATCGTTCGCCTTCCACCGTCGATCGCGAAAGGAAGATAGTCCTGCGTTATGATCGATCCTGCTAGACATTGATACGCTAATATACGGACGCGACATCGCGTGCAGCGTATGTATGTATGTATATAATGCAGGGTAGCAAAAGCTATTCGCTTGATATCGCCACGACGACGTCTTGCCTCTTAGCTATATAAACGAGGGCGCAATATTCGATGATTACACGGTGCGTCATAAAAAGGTTTACCTCGAAAAATGTACTATCAAGATTTTGAATATTATACATTAATCTTAGATTTATCATGAAATTATCATTTTAATAATGAACCTCGATCGGGTATTAGTGTTTAGAATTACAATATAATTATGTGATATATATATATATATATATATGTATGTATGTATGTATGTATGTACATAGAACAAATATATATAGATTGAATCAAAAGCCTTTGAAAGGAGATACACCATCTATCAGATTTCTAATCAAGTTTTCCTCTTTAATGAGAATTTCACATGTAGTAGCATTGAGAGTTTCGATTGTTCTTCTTTAACGTAAGACCCAAGTGACCTATCTCAATATGTCCTCGTGAGATAATGGTACTTTTCAAGAATTTATATAAACGAGGATATAGAGGTTTTATTAGAAGGAATTAGACGATCTAAAAGATATGTGCCAAATTCGCTTTACGATCTTCTTCGTATATTATTATCGAAGTTTTCTTTTTATTATCGTGCGTATTTGTGTGTCTTTGTCTCTCTCTCTCTCTCTCACTTTCTGTGTGTATGTGTGTGTGTGTGTATAAAATTTATTAGAAAAATATAACACGAAAAGAATTCAAGTATTGCATCGCTTATCGATATACTATAGGATTGGTCCAAAGTTGTTGGGTGATATTAAAAATCGATTACTATTTTTTCAAAATTTTTTAGGATAATTACTTTTCATACCTTATATTTTTTTTTCTCCTTTCAAATTATACAACTATAAATTTAGAAAAAGATATTGGCCAAATATGAAACTTTTGTCTACACGGAGTATTGATTTGTCGCGTGAAGATAGAAAAAGTAATAGCGCTAACAAAATCGACAGCGACAAATATGTTTACCCTCACCACACCATCACCTCCCTGTCTTCCTCTCCCATCCTCTCTTATCCTCGAACACAAACGAACTTCGATAAATTTGATTTTTTTTTTTTTTTTATGAAATATCTAACGAGTTATACGATTCATGGACGTTAAAATAAGGTTTAAGTAACAAAAGACCCGTTATATTTTATTCACTTTTTTCAAATGAGATTCCACAAGGGATGGAACGTTGATGAGATCGGAGGATCGCGATGGAACTGCCTGAAGCATCGAGCTCTACTCAGTTTAAGAGCAAAAGGGACGAAGGAGAGTGGACAAGGGCCGGCGGATTCCAGGTCCTTGAAACCATCTCGAGACGACTGCTCGAGTACTCTCCGTTGCCTTCGTTTATCTTTGTGTAACTGTTTGTTCAACCACAAAGACAGACCATTTACTATAACGAGAAAGACGAAAGTTTAAGAGTTAGAAAAGCTCTTGGCGCATGCAAAAGGTTACGAGAATGACGCGACAGCGTTCAGCTTACCACCTAGTTTTGTTTTTCAAATTTCTTTTTTCTCTTTCTTTCTCACTCTCTCTCTTTCTCTCTCTCTCTCTTTATCTCTCTTTTTTCTCTATCATTGTCTTTCTTTCTCTCATACACAGTTACTTCTTTGAGACTAATAGTAAGTAGATAGTAGTACTTTCCATTATTTTTCTAACGATGCATATTCTTTAATCCATTTCTTTTCTCTCTCTCTCTCTCTTTCTCTCTATCTCTCTTTTGCTCTTTATAATAAGCATTTAACGAGTAATAAGATTTTTAAATAGATGTTTCGTATTTAACGTCGATCCTCTTTATTTTTATATTTTTAAATTTTCACGTTTTAACATAACAAAAAAAAAAAAAAAAAAAGAAAATATCGCTCGTTGGATCGTATTGTAATTAAAAAAAAAAAAAAAAAGAAAAAGAAAATAATGTCCTCTTGGTCTTTGTAAGGAAGGAAAATAAAAGAAAAAGCAAAACAAGAAGATAAGAGTGAAGAATAAAAAGAGAAGAAGAAAAAAAAAAAAGAAAAAAAAGGAAAGAGAGAAAGCAAGGAAGAAGAAGAAGAGGAAGAAGAATGAAAAATCTACAAAATACAAAAAGAAAAAAAAATGAAAAAAAAAAGAAAGAAATGAAATGGAACCTGTCCACTCCACCCGAAATATCCACTACTATTTTTCTTTCGCGCGTTCATGAGAAAATTGGGTTTAAAGGTAAAAAAAAATAGAAAAAAAAAAAAAGAAAAAAAGAGAAAAAAAGAAAAGGAAGAAAAGAAAAGAAACGTCGAATCTAACTCGATCGCGTGTTCATTCGTTTGAGTTAAACGTGTTCAGCAGTCGGGCGGTGGATGGGGTTGGATGGGGTTGAAATAGGCGGGGTGGAATATAGATGTTGGTGGGAAGGTTGGTGAGCGAGGGGACGGTATAGGGATGGAGGGGGTTTCTTTTCGATAAAGAATCGTGTTCCTAACCTCAAAATCGTCTTCCTCGTTTACCGACATATCCTCGTGGAATACGAGGGAGTTTCGAAAGGAATAGGAAAAGGCAAGATAAAGCAAGGAAGAGTAGCTAGCAGCGAGCGACTGAGAGGGGAGGAGAGAGGATGAATGGGAATAGTTGGCGGACGGTTGGATGAGGCTTGGAGTGGGTGTAAAATGTGGAAAGTAACAAGGACGATGGGGTTAGATTGGGTTGGTAGGTGAGTGGGTGAATGTGTGGGATGGTTGGTTGGTTGGTTGGTTGGTTGGTTCGTTGGGTGGGTGGGTAAGTGGGTGGATGGGTAGATAGGGAGGCTAAGGAGCCTTCCGTGGGATGCAATTTATCCTGTCGCATTAGATTCAAAATAATTGATCCCCCGGGCGGCTGGAGAATAGCGAGTCATTACTTCTGGACTGATGGGAACCCCTCCTCCCTCCCTCCCCCACCCTACCCCCATCGCGAAGCCGGCCTGAGGAAAATAAAAACTCGGAGATCACTTGGTCTCGATGAAAAATTTGACGGGCTGGTACTGCCAAGAGGAGAAAAGAGGAGAGGGTGATAGAGAAAGAGAAAGAGAATGGAATGGAGAATAGAAGAGAAAGCTGAGAAAAGAGAAAGAGAAAGGTAGAAAATGTAAAAGAAAAAAGAGAAAAAAAGGAAAAGGAGTAGTAAAGGAAAGGAGAGAAACCTTCAGATCTTCCTTCCTTCCGAGAGAATGAGTTCTTCGTAGTTGCAACAGCGGCAAATTTGCTCGAAAGAAAAATATCGTTTCGACTTTCGCCCAACCCCTTATTGCCGTTTCGTTCTCTTTCTTTATCCATTTCTATTCGTTCCCAGTTGAGATTTTCATGATCGGAAGGCGCATTTCTTTCTAACCAAATCGCTCGTTACTTCTTATTACAGTTTCTCTTCGAGACATGAGTATGATTGACCGTGTACAATTCAAAATTATTACATTCACTCGTGACAAATTTATCGTTTAAAATAATTAATTATAAATATCGAAATATCGTGATAATTAATATTATTACGATTTGATGATTAGAAGAATATCATATGATAACAATTGACAAATTTTTATTTCACCGATTATTTGTCTAATTGAATCTCTTGAAATTTTTAATTTAAAGATCGTACATAGACACACACACACACACACACACACACGCATACAATCATTTTCTTTCTATTTAACGAACAATATATAATTCATGATTATACGAAAGAAATTATTGTCGTTGTTAAAAGATCGATAGAAATGAACACTTACGTATTATCAGGGAACAGACGTCGGGTTTTAGCAGTAATAGGAGAATGCAGAAGCTGAGAATCATCGTCGGACGATCGGTCTTCATGTTTTCCAACGGTAGTAGGGCCTCTCATGAGAGCGTAGGAGAACCGACTGGAAAAAGACGATAACCATCATCTTAAACTCGCGTCGTTTCGTTGGTAGTTCGCGAAATGTCCCTTTTGAAAGTATCGCGATGGTTGAAAAGAAGGAAAAAGAGAGGGACAGAGAGAGAGAGAGAGAGAGAGAGAGAGAGAGAGAGAGGAAGAGTCGAAGCTTAGCGCGTTGTAAAACTAAAGGTAAAAATGAGCTCGATTCGTTGGTGCTCGTTGAGAGAAATTCTCGAGGTAATAATACGCAAACGGTTGGAAACGTTTTGTCTCTCTCTCTCTCTCTCTCTCTCTCTCTCATACTCTCTATCATATTTTCTCTATCTATCCTCTTTCTCTCTTTCTCTCTATCTTTCTGTCTCTTTCTCCTTCTCCCTTTCTCTATCTGTTTCTCTTTTTCTCTATCTCTCTCTTTTAGAAAATGTCGAGTTCGTAGGAAGGAATTTCACGAGAGACTTATTGTCCTATAAAATATTACGTTCCGGCCTTCCAGCCGCTACAGACAATTACCATAATTTTTTAATCGTCCTAAGTACGCGTCCCGACATCGTCCACAATCATCTCAGTACAATGGAAGAGAGTGTTTCGTCGACATAAATTGTTACGATTCTCGTGATCGTTCATGAGATATTGTCTGTCCATCTCGTCTCCCTTAATTGGTTTATTCTTTCATTCTGTTTTTTTTTTCTTTTTCTTTTTTTTTTTTCATTTTTCTTTTTTTCCTTTCCTTCTTCCTATCATTTCTTTTCTTGTTCTTTTTCTTTTTTTTTCTTGTTTCTCTTTTTTTTTTTCCTTTCTTGTTCGTTCATCCTTCGGACGCAAAATAATATCCTCTATCTTTTGAAATCTTTTTATTATAAACGATGGACGGACTAATGTATGCTTGATGATAAACGAATAATATTAAAATATGAATAATAATCATTGTTATTCGTGAAAATTCATATCTCGAAACGTTTGAAATGATGAACGATGAAGAAAGATTAGATAATGTGGATAATTTTCATAGTGGTAAAATCAACGTAAAATCCGACATCAAGAGCATTTGCGAATTCAAGGAGGAGAGAAAATAAAGTATAAAAGGACGAGTGCCTTCGGGGCAGCAGAATAGAGAGGGAGAGAGAGAGAGAAAGAGAAACAGACATACAGACAGAGAGAGAGAGAGAGAGAGAGAGAGAGAGAGAAGAAGAAAGAGAAAGAGACAGACAGATAAATATAGAGGAAGGAGAAAGGGTCACGAGGGTGCTATGTTGGCCTAATTGGACGGAGACTCGATTACGAGTAGGTCTTTTCGTGTTTCTCTAGGCGACACACGTAGTATATACTAGCACGTAGAACAGAGTATACGAACTATCGAAGGTTGACCGGTCCTCCGACTTCTCTGCCAAGAAAAAGGGACGTCCCGACGTGGTAGTTTTGCACTTAAGTCGATTAAGCTCTTTTTAAAGCTTCCACCATCAGCTTGGCACACTCCTCCCTGGAGGTTACGTCTTCCATTGGAAGAGAACGTGTCGCTAGTATTTCGTTTGACTATGGCTAATACGAATTTCTCATTCGACGAATCTCTGATTATGTTAGGATACACATTTTCAAAAAATAGATAAGTATATATATATATATATATATATATATATATATATATATATATATATATATATATAGAAAACACCCTCCCAGTCCGAAACAATAATACTTCGGATCGAAATCGAAAGGCATTTTAATTTTTAATAATTTAACTGGAACAGTCATCGACTTTCTAATTCTCTTTGTTTATTAAACGACAGATAATCTGTCTCCTGTAAAAAAAATATATCTTTGTAATCGACATTATTTTTTTTTTTTTCATCGATCGAATTTTCATAACACGATAAATATTTGTTTTTTCTTTTTTTTTTTTTCGTTTCGATCGATCATCGATCGTCTCGAATTAGCGTTAAAATATATCCAGCGAGAGAAAGAGAGAGAGAGAGAGAGAGAGAGAGAGAGAGAGAGAGAGAGAGAGAGATAAATGAATGTTCTATATTTACAAGATTTGAAATCCGGTTTTAAGGACTTTCAGAATGATGAACGCGCAACACGATACTGGGATTCGAAAGATAGGTAGGTAGGTGGGTAGGTAGTTGCTACTAGAAGAATTAGCCTGATCATGATTACGTATTCCCGATCAATCGAGCCTAGCTCCAAATCGGTCCATAACCATCCATTACCGTCTGCCCATGGTTTCTGTGATTAATGATCCATTTCGAAGTCCGGTAAACGCGCTCGCGAATCTCGATATACAGACCACACGTGAATGTACCTTTAATGCATTTCAATAAAACACCGATAAACGATCCTTCTCTCTCTCTCTCTCTCTCTCTCTCTCTCTCTCTCTCTCTGTTATACTGTTTATCTAATACTGCTACCATAATAACAATCAAAAGATACTAATATTTTCCCTCTTTCTCTTTCCTTAATAATAATAATAATAATAAAAATAATAATAATAATAATAATAATAATAATAATAATAATAATAATAATAATAATAATAATAATAATAATAATAATAATAATAATAATAATATTAAGGAACAGTAATAACAATAAAAACAATAATAATAATAATGATGATAATAATAATAATAATAGTAATAATAGTAGTAATAATAATAATAATAATAATAGTAATTGCATATATTTGAATAAATATTTGATAAAATCGAACGTAATTAATTGAAATAATATGAATTGATTTTATAATTCAATTTCAGATTAATTACGTGTATCAGTCAATTTTTGTTCTTTTAGAGATAATTGAACTTTTCTGTCGAAGGTAGATGATCGAAAATGGGATGCTCATGGTAAACCGCAACGCCGTCGAATAGTATCGTTCTGAGGATTCTCTGTTATCTCTCTTTCTATCTGGTTCTATTCCGATATTTAACCCGGAGCAGAGACCACGAAAGAAATGGAAACGAAACTGCATGCAACGTGAAACAATGGTGAAGGGTTCAATGAGACGTGAAACATGTTACCTCTACGAGTAAATCGTAACACGAGATCAATGTAATGCGAAAATTTACCTTTTCGATGTAAAAGTGTTCGTTAAAGATTGATATCTTTTTTCCTTTTCTTTTCTTTTTTTTTTGCTTTTTGTTGTTTTTACAATACGATTAAAAAGTCAATCACATATTTGTAAATTTTTTATTTCCTTATTAAAATCTTATATTATTTAAGTTGAATATTAAATTGTTAAAGATATTATCATCAATAATATTGGTCTCAATAACAAAAATACGTCTCACTATTTTGAAAAATAATTTTTATAAATATTAAATAAAATCGGTTTATGATATGAAATATATATATATATATTTTATTTATTTATTTATTTATTTCTAAGCAAGTACTAAACAAAAAAAGTAATTCCATTTATGTATTTATGCACATGACCATTGTGAATATATCAAAGAATATAAATATATATATATATATATTTGTTGAAATATAAGTGATTAATAAAATTATTTTGAAATAAAAATGTGTGTTTAGAAAAACAAAAAAAGAAGAAAAAAAAAAAAAAGAAACAGAAAAAGGTAGAAAAATAAAGAAAGAAAAAAGGGGAACGAAAAAGGAGAAAGAAAATTTGGTGCAATAAATTAGAAGAGTAGAAAAAAAATAGAAATAAAAAATGAAAAATCGTCTGCGATCTTACTTAAGAAGGTAAATTGCTTTTTAAGTATTACCTACGTACATCCTGTCGATATCAGAGGTGCTCGTTAATTTCTGCTACCACATTTTCGCGTAAGCGTGTACGAGTTTCGATTTCGCGGTCGGAAGCAGCTTTTCGTGATCGAGGAAAAGCGCAAAAGCACCGACGTGAGAGCATATAGAAGGGCCGTTTAAGATGGCCGAACGTTCTTTTCATCTTTCTTTTCATCATTTCATCTTTTCATCATTTAATGCCTCCGAAGGTTGCAGGTTATTTCCTGGAACGCATTTGTACACACACGTGTTCTATTAACCACACAAATCACACCGAGAAACTTTTTTCGTTTAGTTAATACGTTTCTTTGCAATTTCTGATATTATTCGTAGAAACGTTTATAATCAACGAAGAAATGCATTTATTATCGTTATTTATTATCATTAAAATATTATACAGATATTTATTTAATTTCGATACAAATATTTGTACATTTTGGTTTAATTAAGATACCCCATTATTCTTCGTATCGATGGAATAACATGCGATATATATATATATATATATATATATATATATATATATATATATATTTTATTCTTTTTTCTTCCATTATTTCTTTCCTTTTTTTCTTCTTGTTTTTTTTTTCTTCTTTATTTATTATCATCATTATTATTATCATTATTCAATAATTTACAATGCAATAGGTTATATTATTGAAAATAATTGCGATTGTATGTGAACTTGCAAAGATATAAAATTATTTTATCTTAAATATTTATGGATATTTCCATAAAATATGTAGATATCTCTATATATTTAATGGAATATCCGAGCGTTTACGTTCGATAATGTATAAATATACACATTAACAATTATTTTAATAATATTTATTATTTCTGAATACAGCGTTTATAAAGTAATACTACTACCATTACGTTCTCATCCCTGAACGAATTAATAAAATATAGAGAATATACGCTAATCGCGTTAAAAGGTATCGTTCTATCTGCGGTGAAAACGATGAGAACAAATGCGATCGTCATCGAAATACCGCACATGTCACTTTCGTTCTATCGAGAACGCGATTACAGGATGAGACCAATGATTCTACGTATATATCATATATATATATATATATATATATATATATATATATATATATATATATATATATATATATATATATATTAAAACCCACATAGACGAACCAAACATACGTATCATTCGATAAAATTTGTTAATCACTTGAAAAAAGTATTACGATTATTTTCACGTATGACGATAAGAAAAATAATGAAAAAAAAAAAATAATTTCCATCGGCCGGGTCGTAATAATTTAATTGATACGAAATTTATCATAAGACAAATCCTTTTTAAAGTCACATGAAAATAATATTGAGAGGATACATAATAAAATGTCTATGTGTATCTGCGTGTACGTGTATGTGTATGTGTCTGTGCTTGATAAAATTTGTAATAGTTCTTTTTTTTTTTTTATTTCTCTCTCTTTTTCTCTTTCTCTATTTCTCTTTCTCTTTCTCGTATCCTTTTTCTTTTTCTTCCTCTTCCTCCAATATATGTATACACACACACACATATGCGCCGTGTGCGCCTGCACACGTACACACATACGTATATACACACACGTACATACGCACACGCATATGAAGAGCTTTTCATGCAAAGTTACAAATTTCAATGTACACACATACGTTCGAAACTTCGTCATAGATATCGCCATGGAGTGAAAACTTTTTTTCCCCGGTACGCGGTGAAATTTTTAAACGAAATGATAAATGTATTCCCCGGAGAACAACGTATTCTGACAAAAAATAAAAAATAAAAAGAGGAAAAAAAAAAAAAAAGAGAAAAAAAAGGAAAAATAGAAAGGAAATAAAAAAAGAAAAAGAAAGGAAGGAAAAAAAAAAAAAAAATTGGAGAATTTATCGTTACGGTACGAGGTAGCGAAATATCTGTGAAACGTTAACGCGTTCGCGAACGCGTTAACGTTTTCGACAATGAGCTTTTTGTCGAGCGAAAAAAATTCTGTTTTCCCGAGTGTAAAGACATTGAGAGAAGTCAAATGTCGAATTTCTTGTTTTGGTCCACAATTTTTTCTTCTTTTTCTTCTTTATTTCATTTCTCTTCTTTTCATGGGTGTTTTTTTTTCTTTTTTTTTTTTTTGTTTTTTTTTTTTTTTTTTTTTTTTTTTTTTTTTAAACCGATTCTTGTCGAGAAAATCTTTCGTTAATTTTTTTTCCGGTTCTTTTCTTTATTTTCCTTCTTCTTTTCCTTCTTCTTTCTTCTTCTTTTTTTTTCTTCTTTTTTTTTTTTTTTTCTTTTTCTTTTTAATTAATATCGAATATACGTTATATCGTATATGAGAAGAGAACGTGTGCGTGTACGTGTGTGCGTAAGCGCGCTCATCCGTTGCTTCAACGTTTAGATTTAATAACAGATTTGCCTATGAAAAAAAAAAAAAAAAAAAAAAAAAAGAAAAAAAAAGAGGAAAAAAGAAAAGAGAAAAAACGTTGACCCAATTTTTCCATTTCCTTCGTTATTTATGTAAATAATCCAATGAAAAATTAGTATTTCATTATTGTATAAATTTATTATGACATTTAATAACTATTGTATTATATAATTGCTTTATATAATGAATCTTGAAAAAAAGAAAAGAAAAGAAAAGAAAAGAGAGAGAGAGAGAGAGAGAGAGAGAAAAAAGAGAAAACAGAAAATTATGTTTGAAAAAATTAATCTGATAGACTATCTCGTATGTATATATGTATAACGTAGAGTTGCCTTTGTTCAATGTTCATTAAACTAATTGAGAAAATTTGACAAAGGAAAGGTGCTTCCTATACGATAACGATACATATACATAAATATATGTATATAAGTAACATAGACGACGTCGTATTCGTGTATACACGTTTTACACGTTAAACGGATTTTATGCAATTTCTCGTCGAATTCGTTCGTATCGTTACAGCATTTTTCCCCCCGTGAGAATTCTCGCTCGAACGAAGAAGGTTATCGATTTCTTCTACGGCCACATTATCTATGCATAGCATTTATATCACACCTACGAACTTATACAAACACAAATACATATACAGACGCACGCATATACACAGATACTCGCGCATACCTATGCGAGCGCACGTAGGTAGATAGGTGGTAGGGTGGATAGGTAGGTGGGTAGGTAGGCAGGTAGGTAGGTAGATAGGTAGGTAGGTGGGTGGGTATATTTTTATTTTCTCCCAGGAATATATACGACCGAGAGAGAGAGAGAGTGAAAGAGAGAGAGAGAGAGAGAGAGAGAGAGAGAGAGAGAGAGAGAGATTGCTTTTTTTAATCATGTACTTGCAAAAACTTGGCGTGGTAGTACGTTGTTTATCGTGCAACGAATCGCTCTATTATCCTATTGTATCATTAAGGGATATCGTCCGTCTATCTTCAGCTTTGTTATTACCTTCGACGAAAGCTTTTGGTTCTTCTTACCTGCCAAACGTTTATCTTATATATATATATAGAATGTATATATATATATATATATATATATATATATATATATATATATATATAGAATGTATATATATATCTTATGGCTCTTATTTAATTATTAAAACGTCTATTTGTTCAACCATCGAACGTTCTCTATATACTCTGTTTACTTTAACGACCTAATTTATATTACAGTGATGTTTTACTAATGTTATATGTGTTTAAAAGCATATATATATATATGCTTTTAAACACATGAAGCTTCGTTCATGTCACAGGAATAAATTAGAAATTTATCCAACAATTCTTTTTTATCTTCTTCTCTCTTTTTCTCTCTCTCTCTCCCTCTTTCTTTTTTGTCCTCTTATAGATCATGGAAATACATGAAGTTATCAGTAATTAATTATCAAGAGATGATGTTTAACATATTTGATTTGAATGGATTTCATATAGATAGAAAAAGAAAAAAAAAAAATTTCGTCTTTATTTCACCACCAACGATAATAATCAAAGTCAGTATGTTCACTTATTAATGTCGTCGTTCCTACAATTTATCATATTATCGTATCCATTATTTCTCGCCAGTATTCCCGATAACTTTTTACGTTTTCGTTTTTATTTTTTTTTTATATTTCTCTCTCTCTCTCTCTCTCTCTCGCTCTCTCTCTCTCTCTTTCTCTCCCTTTCTAGTCGGTGAGTGCATTCGACGCCATTTTGATGGCGTCACGAAATCCCTATCATAAACTCGAAGAGCGATGTGAACGAACGTACAAACGAGTTAGCCAGCTAGCTAGCTAGCTAGCCAGCTACCTATCTATCTACCTACATACCTTCCTCCCTACCTACCTATCTACCTACCAACGTACCTAGCTAGCTAGCTAGCCAACCAGCTATCCAGCCTGCCAGTGATATCCAGCTGAAATCGGTGAGCGATGCGAAATCGTGTCCCATCGTACATTTAACGATACGTTCGACGCGTCATGCAGCTGCCGGTTTGCCATTTGCAGGAAGTAGAGCGAATACGTTAACGTTCGGCTGCGGCCGGCTGGCTTGTGACAGGGCAGAATTTCGCGTGGTATGCTACGCGTAGATAGATGCATAGATATAAAATATGTGTGTGTGTATCTGTATTGTGTTTATGTTTGTATTTGTACATGTGAGAGAGGGAGGAAGAGAGAAAGAAAGAGTGAGAGAGAAAGAGTGAGAAAGAGCGAGAGAGAGAGAGAGAGAGAGAGAGAGAGAGAGAGAGAGAAGAGACAGCCTACGGCGGCCATTACCGTGATAAGATATCAGAAACGCTTTATCGTTCGTATTCTTCTGGCTCCCTTTATATATCCCTAGCCCATTCGAAGTTTTCTTCTTAGCTAGTTCATGGTTGTCTCCTTCGGCGATACAAGGACGGATTTTTTTTAGGATAGTACGATCGGTGGATTGAGGACTAGGGACTGGGAACTGGGGACATTGGGACTGGGTATCTGGGATGGGTCTATAGGGTTTAGGGCGTTGGGCAATGCTGAGAGTCGAGGTGGACGAGTTGGGTTGAAAAGTGCTTCCTCTTAAAGAATTTCACTCGAAACTATCCAGGAGGATGATGCGGTAAGGGTAAGAGAACGATATAGAGACTTGCAACATCATGGAAATCAAATTAGAATTTTTCCAGTGGGTTTTCTTTCTTTATTTTTTTTTCTATTTTTCCTTTTTCTCTCTCTTTTTTTTTTTTTTTTTTTTTTTTTTTTTTTTTTTTATCGTTCATTTAATCCAACGAAAGGAAACGTTAGAGAGTTAGACGTTTAGTTTTGAGTTAGTTTTGCATATGATATTAGATCGATAAGGATGTTGAATTTTTGTGATAACATTTATAGTTATTTAAAGTATATAAGTATAATATGTATTTATGTATATGCTTATTTGTTTCATAATAGAAGAGAGATAAAAAAATTCACAATCAGTACGAAAGAGTTTTCGGATCAAGTTAGAACGTGATATGAACTTCGAAAGAAGAATAAACGTTAGCAAATATTGAGATTAGGTAGGAAAGAGAGAATTCGTTGGTATATTTGTGTGTGTGTGTTGTTTGTGTATGCGTGTGTGTTGGCTAAGAGAGAATATCTTTTGTGGTAGTTTTTCTTGTCTTTTTTTAGAACAAGGAACGTTTAGTAAAATGTTGGATATGGAAGATCGAGTTGTAAAAAGAGAGAGAGAGAGAGAGAGAGAGAGAGAAAGAGAGAAAGAGCGATACGATAAGAAAAAGTGGGAGAGAAGAGGTAACAATGCTGGTAAAATGTGCCGCGTTTCTCATATCTTATCATAACGAGCGTTCGTAGCGAGAGAAAATTTGCTCCCTCTCGAAATGATCCTGGTACCATTGCTCCCTGTCGAAACGGTTTACGTAACTTGCACTATTTTAGATCTTTTAAATCTTACTTCTTTCTCTCTCTCTCTCTCTCTCTCTCTCTTTCTCTTTTTAATTTTCTTTTTATTTTTTAAATTTATCTTTTATCGACTCATTAGCAATGTACTTTTTCATTTGCAAATCGATTTCGGGAGTTTATAAACTATAAATCTTGGAACAATGGTATTAGAGTTTGAATAGTCTAATTCGCATGTGAAAGAATGTAAAAATAAAATAGTTCAGTGGAAACGTTCGATACAATGTTATTGAAGCCATTTCAAGAGAGAGAAAGAGAGAGAAAGAGAGATATAGAGAGAGAAAGATCATGCTATTTCTAGTTGCAAAGTTTGCATTTGAATTGGAAGTATTGTAGTCGTTCACTGTCAGCCTTTTCTGTCGGGACAATTACTGTTGAACATCGTAGTTTATCATTGTACGCTACAAGAGTTATCCTACAAGAATTTCGTTCGCTGATGGATTTTTTTCATCATTCTTTTTTCTTTCTCTTCTTTTCATTTTTCTTAATGACAGAATTCGATACTAAAGATTGACATTAAATTCGAACGATCGTTTCGAAAGGTCGAACAATTTAAATCCCCAAATTGATTTTATTATTGAGAATAAAAGGAAATTGTATTATTGTATTATTATTGTTTTGTTCATCTCGAATATATATTTATGTATATACTTTTTATATATAGCGTATGGATGGCGTGTAAATGTACAGAGTCAAAAATTTGGGTTTGGGTCATAGAAGCGATAAAATTGGGTGGTGTTGGAATTGGATAGGTATAGGATGTTGAATGGGGTGTAAGATGGGTGGCGGGTAATGGGTGGTGGGTGAGTAGTACGTTAATCGCGAGACCTAATAATCCGCGACCGTCGACTCATTTAGCGATAAGATTATGTCGACAAACTAGACGTTTTCCGGCTCGTTGGAGAATTCCGAGAAGGTGAAGGGGCCGCTCACTGATTGGATATAAGATCTAGTTCTCCATGTTGGAAGAAGAAGAAGAAGAAGAAGAAGAAGAAGAGGAAGAAGAGTAAGAGGAAGAGAGGAAGAAGATTATCGTTTAGCGTGTATGTAGGGCGGTAGTATTAATAGGGAAGGAATGGAAGTTTAGGTTGGATGAGGTTGCTGTTTAAGGTTAACGTTTGATACTCGATCTTATACTGAACTAACATAAGTAAGCCCAGTTATTTCACATTGGTGTTCGCATTTCATCGACGTAAATGTGTTCCACAAAACTAATCAGTAGTCAATTATAATTTTTAAATTTTCTTGACAAATCTTCTTTCTTTCTTTTTTCCCTTTTCCTATTTTTTCTTTTTCCTTCTTTTCTGTCTCTCTTTTTTCTTTTCTTTTTTTCTTTTTTTCTTTTTCTTCCTCCTCACCGAATTCGTCTGGGATTCATCGGTCGAGTTGAATTTTAATATTAGACAGTTTTTCATTCTCTCTCGGAGACAGTTTTTACAATCGTGAAATAACATCTATATAAGTTTGCAAACGAAAGTATTAAAGTGCGTATTATTACGAGAGCTTGTATATCCACTCGTAACCATATATTTTCTTTCTTTTTGTTTTTTGTTGTTTTTTTCTTTTTTTTTTTTTTTTCACTTTTTCTTTTATTTTTCTTCTCTACTACACTTAGAGATATGTACATTCTCTTGTTACATAGCGTGGATACAAACAGAAACATTATACTTTTTCTATGTCCGGGAGCTTTTCTTAGTCGACTACTAAGATTTTTTACTGGCGCAATGTGGTTTAAGTATCAAGTTTTACATGTAGAATGTTAAAAAATAACGATTACGAAGGAAAAAAAATATTCCTCTGAGATAATCGAGATTTTCTATGTCTCTACTTCTCTCTCTCTCTCTCTCTCTCTTTTTCTCAATATAAATGAAATGTATATATATATATATATATATGTATATATGTTTTAAGTATTAAACGATCTTGGATTATTCAAGCATATTGAAATCCTCGAGAAATTTAAAACTTCAATGAGGATATAATCCTTTGTACTATAGTTATAAAATCAAGGAATTCTTTTTTCTTTTTTCCTCTCCTATTCTTTTCTTTTTTTTCTCTTTTTCTATGTTTTTTTTTTTTCTTTTTTTTAACAGATCGCGATAACAGTTTTCCAGTAGGTAATATCAAAGAACCCATTCGAGGATGTGTATATATATATATATATATATATATATATATATATACACAACTATATATATTCCCTAAGCTATTCACGAATATTATTCATTTTTCTTGTTGCTCCGGTTGAACGTAGAAATACCTAGATACATTTTCTCTTTGAAAGAGTAGAGTAAGAGCAGGGGTTTGACGTTAGAGAGAATGAGAGAAAGAGAGAAAGAGAACAAGGTGGAGAACACAGAAGATGGGGGAATAGGAAAAGAGAAAGGGGACGGGACCAAAAATGGCTAGAAGACGTGAAGTAGGAATGAAAAAGAGGAGGAGTGGTAGTGAGAAGGAAGAGGGTGGTAGGCAGACGGTTGTAGTTTCGTTGGTGGGATGATATGTCGGTAGGTATGAGAGGGTGGTTAGTAAAGGGAAGGTAGAAACTGGAGGGGGGGGTGGAAGAAACGAGAACGCGATTCCACGCAATGCATTTCGGTCAGAAGCGGCTTTTGAAATACTGACGCTTCGTCGGTTCTCTTTGGGTGCATTCCTCGAGTGGCATTATCGTCGCTGTAGTTACGAGTAAGTACATATCGCTGGTGTAGTAGGGTAGGGGCTTTTTCTAGTTGGAGGCTACCACCCTCCGTCTCTTCCATCCCTTCTCTCCTACAGAGTTTCGACTTCTTTTTTTCTTCTCTCTCTCTCTCTCTCTCTCTCTCTCTCTCTCTCTTCTTTTTTTTTCCCTTTTTATTTATTTCTTTCTGACGTTTCATCGCTCCAAGTGGGCATCGCGGGTGGGTCCATATAATGCGTAGAACCCGTATAGTTCTTGTTTCCTATTTTTTAAAGGGTCCACTTGGTGCTAAAAGTCCACTGCATTTTTCCTTTCTCATTCCCCAACTGCTATAGCTACTACTCGGGATGAGGAATCAAGATTCACTCTCTTTTTCTCTTTCTTCAAACTTATTCTCTCTCTTTCTCTCTCTATTTCTTTCTATTTCTGTCTTCTTCTTACTTGTTCTAACTCTCGTCCATTTTTATATATATATATATATATATATATATATATATATGTATGTATGTATGTATGTATCTACATAGAAAAGTATGCGCAGGCAAGTGTAATCTTCATTTGCCTTTTTCTCTTCCTCGAGTCTTTCTTTTCTCCTTTTTTTCCATTCTTTTTTTTCTTTTCCCTTTCTTTCCTTCTTTCTTTCGTTCTTTCTTTTTATTATCTTCTTCGTTCTTTATCTCTCCTTTCTACCCTTACATCCATCCTTCGGTCCATTTTCTTCCAATGCTTCCCTTTCGTTCTCTCCTTCTTTTTTCATCTTCCACTCCTTTCTCCCTTTCTTTCCTCCTTTCTTTTCTTCTTTCTTTCTTATCTTTTTCTTCTTTTTATTTCTTTCCTTTGTTTTTTTTTCCTTTCTTTCTTTTTTACATGCTTATTCGAAGCTTACGCGGGAGGTATCTCATCGACAAGAAACTTTTGAATTTTAAGTTAAACGTTTGAAATTTTCATTGGCCCTTGTGAGGTATTATTTTCTTTTTTTTTTGTTTTTTTTTTTTGTTTTCGTTGGATCAGGTCAGTTGGTATTATTTTTTTAGTTGGATGCAAGGATGCAATAAGATAGAGCGTCATCGTTAAGAAATTTCTTTCCTGTCGTAGCCCTTTTCTTTTTATTTTCCGAATCTTGCAGATGAGTAGCATGAAAGAGGACGGAAAATGCATCTCTGCGATTATGACGATGCCCAAGAGAGAGAGAGAGAGAGAGAGAGAGAGAGAGAGAGAGAGAGAGAGAGAGAGAGAGAGAGAGAGAGAGAGAGAGAGAGAGAGGACGTTAACATCGCCGTTTATCGTTCATCCAAGATTATTTCCGTTCGATCGAGCAGAGAGCTTTAGCCCAGAGCTTGCCAGCTCGTTATTCGCCTCTACGCACATCGCCGATATAGTAAATAATGTATAAGAAAAAATAAAAAAAGTTATGGCGACGGAGCATCTTGAAAGCGCAATATCATTATGGATCATATTCGAAAGTTCCATGCACTTATTTAGCATATTTCTATGTGTACACTCTTTTCGTTTCCCATTCCTTTTATCTTCTTCTTCTTCTTCTTCTTCTTCTTCTTCTTCTCCTCCTTTCTTTTTTCTTGCTTTCTTGTTTTCTTGTTTTTTTTTCTTTTTTTTTTTTTCATTATAGCAAGCTCCTTGTTGCCTTTTTGTTAGATCGGATTACGAGCTTTTCCGACCTTTGCCACCCTTTGCAAGGGTTCGATATATATATATATATATATATATATATGTGTGTGTGTGTGTGTATAAGTATACTTATATATAAATATATATACACATTTCGTGTGTGTATGTTTATATATATGTATACTTGGACGAACATGAGTCTGGGGATACGTGCTTTTGTCAAACACACGTTATCTATCGAAATCGTCGATATCGCACGCCCCTCGATTTCCCATGAACTATTGCAAATATGTATATACATAGATACATAGATACATACATACATACATACATACATATATATATATATATATATATATATATATATGCATACGTATATAAACGTAACTTATACATTTACAACAAATGGTACAAATATATGAAAATATAGGAGAGGAGCAGGCATATTCCTCTGAATGCTAAATACGTTCGTATTTAATAATAATAAATGGTTCGATCGATTACGATAGCCGAGAACGCGTTTAAATGCATTTATTTTGTTCGAATGGATAACGTATGAGAAGAAGAGAGAGAGAGAGAGAGAGAGAGAAATACAGAAAGAGAGAAAAAGAGAAAGAGAGAAAGAGAAATGTAGGTGAATGCATACCTATCAGGAGTAGCTACCTAGCTCTCTCTCTCTCTCTCTCTCTCTCTCTCTCTCTCTCTCTCTCTCTTTCTCCCTCTCTCTCTCTCCCTCTTTTGCGTGGGCGCGTTCACGCGGACACACAAGAGCGCGCGCTTTATTAATTTCATATCTCGAGAGGAGACGCGGAGAGCACAGCTGCGGCAGCGATAGTCGGTAACGCCATCAATTTTACGCCATAGGAGGATGAAATGTTTACGTACGACCGAACTCCCATTTGTTACGCGATAAAGTATCAGTTACGTCCATTGGCGAGGAGAAAGACTTTGTCCAATCTTCCTTCTTTCTCTCTCTCCTCCATTTCACCCCATTCACCTCCTATCCTCTTCTTCGTTTCTTTCTTCCTTTTTTTTTTTCTTTTCTTTTCTTTTCTTTTCTTTTCTTCTTCTTTTTCTCTTTCTCTTCTTACGAACATCCCTTATAAAGAATTGCTCGAATGTAGCTCATAGAATTTATTTGCATTCTCTTTTATAAGACGTGAGAAATGTTTAACGAACGTTCGAAAAGAGATGCACGAGTAAGGGGGAAAAAAAAACCAAAAAAAAAAAAAAAAAACAAAAAAAAAAAAAAAACAAAAAAGAAGAAGAAGTATTATGATATTCATTTCAGTGGAATCTCCTCCTCTTTTCTTTTTTTCTTCTTTTTCTGAGAGAGAGTATGACTTTAAGAAGGTCGTGAGATGACTTAGAAAAAAAAGAAAGAAAAAGAAAAAAAAGAAAAATAAACGAAAATGTAAAAGAAGAAAAAGAAATATTCCCAAGAGACTTTTTTTTACTTTTACTTTCAAATATCCCGCTAAAACGAAACTATTCGAAATTTTTTTTTAATGAAACTCAACCATAGACAACAAGTTTTTATTATTCCAAAAGAATTTTCAATATTTCAGTATTAATTTATATCAGTTCGCTTAACCTTCCTAGAATATTATTAAGAATTTTTCTAAGTACATAGTTCAGCATACTTTCTTACAAGATATATACGGGCAAAAAAGAATGGATATTATGATAGTATGGGGAACGTATGTATGTATTAGAAATATGAAAACGATGATGGCATAGCGGAGTCTCATGGCTCTGAGAAAAGTGAGAAAAAAGAAAGAAAGAAAAAAAGTAAGAAAGAAAAAGAAAAAGAAAAAGAAATAGGGGAGAGAGAGAGAGAGAGAGAGAGAGAGAGAGAGAGAAAGAAACAGTGTAGGGGTACTTTTTCCGTTGGCCCACTTTTCACGGCGATACAAACACGAGGATCGAGTTCGAGGTGGCATGGTTTGGTGGCATGGGTGAAGTAGAAGTGGGGGGATGGGGTGGTTGGGAAGGCGGGGAAGGAAAGGAAAGGAAGGGATGGGATGGTATGGGAAGGGGCGGAGAGGAAAGGGGGGACAGGCCCGCAGGATCAAAGGGTCCTCTGGAACCTACCACCACCACTTCCACCACCAGTCAGCTTCGGTTCTCCGCGGTTAACTCGACGGCAGGGTTGTGGGTGGTCTGCCACTACCGACGGTGGTGGTTCCACCAGCACCACCACCCTGCTTGCAGTAAATTATGTAGCATAATGGCAAGCGAGCGAGCGAGCGAGAGAGATAGAGAAAGAGAAAGAGAGAGAGAGAGAGAGAGAGAGTGTAACCAAGAACAGGGAGAGACAGGGCGTACCTTTCTCTGCTTCATTCGTCAATGTCACGACTCACGACCCGTGTTCACCTTCCTTCTAAAGCACCATCCTGTCAGTCCGAGGCAGAGAAGCCCGCTAATACCACCCTATTTACTTTTATTCACGCATTTTTCCGCTCGACTTTCCATCCACGATACACGTTAAACGGGGCCTCTCTCTCTCTCTCTCTCTTTCTTTCTCTTTCTATCGCGGGTTCGTTGCACTCTATCCTTCTCTCTTTATCCTCTTTTGCTTCTCCCTTTTGCCGTTCGCTGAGATTAATTATCTTCCGACACGGCGACTCACGCTTCGAGGGCAACCTAATGAGGGACCCTTTTTTTTCCTTTTTCTTTTTTTCCATTTTGTTTTTCTCTTTTATTTTTCATTCCTTTCCTTTTCTTTATTTTTTCTTTCCTCCTTTTTCCCCTCTTCTTCTTCTTCTTCTTCTTCTTCTTCCCTTTTTTTGCTTTGCTTTTATTTTTTGTTTGTTTGTTTGTTTATTTTTTTTCTTCTTCTTCCTTATAACGGACTACCACCTTTACGAATCGATCGATCGATCGATCGATTGATTCTCTCTTTCTCTCTCACTCTCCCTCTTTTTCTCTTTCTCTAACGTAAGCATTTTTTTTTTTTTTTTGAATACTCTTCTTCTCTTTTATTCTTGAATAGAAATAGCACCAAGTCATCGTTCGATTATTATATACGAAGTTTTAGATGAATTAGAATTACTTCCCTTTTTTCCTCCCCTTTCTTTTTCTTTTCTTTTGTTGTTGTTGTTGTTGTTGTTGTTGTTGTTGTTGTTATTGTTGTTGTTGTTGTTGTTATCGTTGTCGTATTCCTCCCTATGGATTATTCTTTCTCATTTTTACAAATGATATAATGCCCAAGGATTATAGATTTATCGTTTCTTTATAATCATTAGCGATGCGTAAAGCTAAATTAATCGTTAATGTTAATTAATTATTTTTAATTTGAAATAAGATTGATCGAAGAATTTTATCCGTAAGCATATTGTTTCCTATGGACGTCCGGTGATAATCTTGTTTTTCTTTTCTTTCTTTTCTCTTTCATTCTTTATTCTTTTTT
Organism: Vespa crabro; assembly: GCF_910589235.1. Classification (NCBI taxonomy): domain Eukaryota; kingdom Metazoa; phylum Arthropoda; class Insecta; order Hymenoptera; family Vespidae; genus Vespa; species Vespa crabro. The sequence continues at coordinate 2,318,627 of NC_060965.1, forward strand.
TTTTATTTTTTTTATTTTTTTTTTTTTTCCATCGAGACGCCAAAATTTTCGAGAGAATATTCAATGTCGATTGAAAATTATCCCACTTGAATTCCCCCCCACCCTTTTTTTTTCTTTTTTCGTTTTTACTAGGATCATCGTGATACTGCGTCTCTATTACGTCACTTATTTAAACGTACTCCATCCACGGGGCCCTGTTGATCGCACGATAATTCACTTTGAGCCGCAGGATAAATGAAAATTAGCGGGATCCCATTGTTCCGCGTCCGACCAGAAAAACGAGTTTTTCCATTGACTCGATAACGAGAGTTCGAGAGAATAACGAGGGTAGATTGTGGGTTTGGCAGGGATGAAACATTCCGCGCTCTTTAGAGATTTCAGATTAATTCAACAAAAGGGAGTAGACACAACACTTTTTAATACGTAATTGCAACAAAACATTGGAAATGTTATCGTACGTGAAAGTCAAACGAACGGTATCTGCAAATAATTACAAAGTTCTTACGGAAAAAAGAAAAAAGAGAAGAGGAAAAAAAAAAGGATATTATTTCGATACACATACATGTCTATATTAATATAATCTATCATCAATATATACATATACATATATATATATATATATATAGAAGGGACATTCAAATTACAATGTTTGCTTGAAGGATATTCTTAAATATTTCTTATAGCAATAATAATACTCTCATTCGTTTCATAATTCAATAATTCGTAACACTTATTACGATTACAAGAACAATTTTCTAACGATATTATTTCCTT
>NC_060965.1:2324400-2326900 GCF_910589235.1 Vespa crabro
ATATATATATATATATATATATATATATGTATATATATACACACACATACACACACGATATATACATATCTGTGTGTGTATTTGTAAGTACGTACCTGCCATCATTGTAACATCTATAGGATTTAATGAGAGACGTCATTTTTGATTATCTTTTTGAACGCTTTTTTTCGTCGACAAATTGTTCCTTGATCAATGTCTTTGGATTTTATTTCAATTCATAAAAATTGATTTATTTGACATCCTTTGGAATAGATGACAAATTGTCCTCCTTTTTAATTTTATTATCATCTTCTTCTTCTTCTTCTTCTTATTCTTCTTTTTCTTCTTCCTCCTCCTCTGCTTTTTTCTTTTTTTCTTTTTCTTTTTTTTTTTTTAGAATCGATTTGAATTAAAACGATTGATAAATTAATTCGTCGTACTTTCAAACGATTAAAAGAGAAATTTGATTTATTATTTTTTTCGCGTTATACAGAAAGAACCGAAAGTTTTTCGTTGATCTTAAAAGTCAATTAATCATTTTCGAGTCCTTTCAGGTTGGTATTTTTATTTTTGTTTTCTTTTCTCTCTCTCTCTCTCTCTCTCTCTCTTTCTCTCTTCTTTTTTTCTCTTTCCTTACAGTTTCAGACTATAAAACTACTGTACGAGTCTGTAGGAATTTTTTGCTGTGGTTTGAAAAAGAAAAAGAAGCAATTTTGGACCGATTTAGGAACTTTTGGACCATCCCGTATATTTGTTTACAATTGCAGATAACAGAAAAAAAAGGGAGAAGAGAAAATAAAATAAAATTGATTGATACTATTTATGAGTTTGTAAAAAAAAAAAAATATATATATATATAGGCAATATATTGGATTAAATGGAAATGAATAAAAAAGTATACAATATGACTGCTACTGATCAAGTAAAAGTACCATTAATATTCCCATCAAGAAGATAAGAAAGTTGTTGCTGTTTATGCATCACGTTGAATTATTCAGCCAAGTTCTCGCTTTACTCTTGATAATTTTCTCGCGATACTTAAGTGAAATAGTAACTAATATGAAAAGTATAGTTGAGCTTAATGTACCGCTTGAGGAGAAGTAAAATCTTGATAATATCTAGGTCGAAGTAACGTCGTCGTACGTCTCGCGAATGTAAAATGGTTCCTTCTCTTTTAGACGAACTCTTCGCTATTCCGTACGGCAAAGTACTTCGACCGATTCAGAAATCTTAGCTAGGGAATAACGAACTTGCACGATGGAATCACTATAAAATCGCGCGATAATAAAGTAGTGCGGGCTTCTTTAAAGGACAGCTCGGTTACCGTCATGCCGTTTGAATTTTGATGAGAAAATTGCCCGAGCTCGTTTCAATCGTGTATGAAGAAAAAAAAAAAAAAAAAAAAAAAGAAAGAAAAAAAAAGAAAAGGCGTATAATAAAAAAGAAGAGCAAAAGCAAAAGAAGAAAAAAGAAAAAAGTAGAAGAAAAGGAAAGAAAAACAAGATAAGAAGTCCTGGCGTTATTGGCGCGCGAGAAAAAAAGATTCGATTTAGTAATCCTTCTTTTTTTTTTTTTTTTTTTTTTTTTTTTTTAAGTGGTACACGATTACACGAGCGATTTACGTTAAAATGAAATTCTCGACGATCTCATTTTTATTTTTTATATTTCTTTTTTTGTTTTTTCTTTTTTTTTTTTTTTTTTTTTATTTAAAATACAGAAAGAAAACACAAAAGAAAAGAAAAAAAAAAAGAAACCAAAGGGAAAAAAACAAAATAATGATACAAACGTTTGATCGGCTATAATGATCAAAGAACGAGCATGTTTATAAATCCAAGTACGAATTATATATTCAAGTGGTTTTCAAGTTTATTCGTTAAAGAATTTAAACAATCCCATTGGCCATCGATCACCTTGTTAAACCCATTATCACGCGAGTGCGCCATTTCCTCGAGCGTTTACAAACATAGGATCAAGAGTCATCTCGGAACGTATTACATTTCATTCATTATATGCCATGCCAAAGGACAAAAGTAACAAAATATTATTGAAAGAAGTGTCTCGTTAATGTTGACAATTTCAATCTCCTCTCTTTCTCTCGCTCTTTCACTCTCTCTCTCTCTCTTTTTTTTTTTTTTTTTAATAACATATCCAAAGTAAAGGACGATTCGTTAAATCATATCTCTCATTGATAGACGAACGTTAGAACGGAACAGATCGTCGCGTTGAAAACGTACTGGAGGCGTTGGCCCTTGGCCAGATGACGAAAGCAGCAGCAGCAGCAGCAACGACGACAACGACTACGACAACTACGACGACTAGTATCCCGTATGTAACTTCAATAGAATCCTTTATGTCTCTACGGGTATACTTAAAAACACTCGTCACTCGAATCATCATCATCACGGTGAAAGCAATTTGGCTGGAGTTATCTCGTCGTCCTTTAACGAGACGGATGAGATAGGGAAGACGGACAGCCTACGGCCAAGTGCGACGTTTCATTTAACGAAAGAAAAGAAAAGAT
>NC_060965.1:2339400-2349400 GCF_910589235.1 Vespa crabro
TAACTAAATTCTTCCTGAAGTCAGGATAAATCGTAGTTGGTGTAAATATTGTCGGACGTTAATCACGAATTATGTCTCTCAGGTATCGCCTCATTGACATTGTTATACTAGGTTGTCATCCTGGAACATTTCGTTGGCGAGTATATACGAAGCTTTCGAAGCTTGTATCGCGGTTGTCTAAGCTTGCATTAATTATGAAAGATTCTCGATATCCATCGGGGGCCTCAGGGAAGGGCCACCCTTCTCTACAACGACGTAATACACCGGATAGCTAGCTCGTAGGACGGGCGTCCATTAACTAACATAAGCTCCTAATCCCTACAGTTGAGTTAGCACATGGTGCTAGTGTCCGCCACGAGTGGGGTCCACGGTTTACAACCACATTGACGATTTTGCCGATGTCTCTCTCTCTCTCCCTCTCTCTCTCCATCTCTCTATCTCTCTTTCTCTCGTCTATTTTAATCATTATTTTGAAAGTAAAAGAATCAATTTGAGATTTTTTTTTTCAATCGATTTGTATTAATCCTTGAATAAAATAAAGAACATTTATACGTTTATAAAGACTTCCTAATAAGATTGATTTTAATAAAGAAAAAGAAAAAAGAAAAAAGAAAAGACAAATATATTAATTACAATTTTTAATATATCAATGTAATATTTAATTATCGTACTGATGTTATTAGATTTGAAATTTTTTCTGATTATTCATCATTGTTATCATATTAAAGTCGTCATGATCGAGAAACAATTCATAAAGAACTGATGTGTGTGTTATAGTAATGTGATATGGTTGAGAGTTAAAAAGAAAGAAAGAAAGAAAAAAAAAAGAAAAATATAATAAAAAAAAAGAAGAACCAGTGGTGGAATATAACATAGTAATTCTATCGGAATCCGGTGGTATTAGAAAGGGCGTTAGACCGGATGGTACTCCATCGGTTGGTTTCTTCTTAAATCTTCGTTTCTATAAATCCGTTTTCTCGTTCCACGTTTTGAACACAATACTGGAATTGACCGAGAGATGGGTGGAGATTCGTATTAATGATCCTTCCGACTCTCCGCATCGTGCGGTTTTCATTCGTGATATATGTATGTGTAGTGTGAGCGTGTATGTGTGTATGTTGTGTGCGTGCTTTATATGTATTATACGTGTACGTGTATCTGTACGTAAGTATGTATATGTATAGATCCCCAAAGAATGAGAGAAATGATACTTCCAAAAGTTTTATCGAGCCATTGAATACACCAGGGTATCCGAGCTCTCAGTTTTCACAAATTCATCGATCTGTCGTTGAAGAAAAATATACTAGTAAAGTCGAAGTTAAAGGGGATCTTTAACAATAGAAAAAAAAAAGGTAAAAAAAAGGAAAGAAAAGAAAAAAAAAAGAAAACAAAAGAAGTACACACAAAAGGAAAGAAAAGTGAAACTGTCAAAATTTAACGTTCGCCACAACGTTACTCGATCAAAATTCACGACAGATAAAATATTTATTTGAATTTAAAAAGAAATTAAATTCAAGAAGGAAGAGAACGATCCTCGTAAACAATACGTAAACCATGATATATTATCCTTATATTTATGGTATAAGGGAAAACGATATCGCTCTGAATGGATACTTGAAAGCGATCGTATAGAGTGGATAAGTACTTACTTGAAACGGTAGTCTCATACTAGTTGGCAGATCTTTCGAGTTATACCTACCCGTACGATTTTACGAAACGCGTGCTTGCTTTCCCTTTTTCTTCTTCTTCTTCTTTTCCTTTTCAGATATCGAAGCAGAAAGTAATAGTAGTAGTAGTAGTAGTAGTAGTATAGCTCGATGCTCTTGTAGAACGTGTCTTTTGTATTCGTCTTTCTACGAATATCAGCGGCTATCTCTATCTCTCTCTCTCTCTCTCTCTTCTTTTCCCTTCGTCATCTCTCTCTCTCTCTCTCTCTCTCTCTTCTTTTCCCTTCGTCATCTCTCTCTCTCTCTCTCTCTCTCTCTCTTTCTAAACGTCAGATAGCACAAAGGCTGCTACTACTACTACTACTACTACTACTTACTCGTCGATCTTCCCAAGCTTTTCCCCCTACCGCCTCTCTACAGGTGTAAACCCATAAGCCCGGATCACCGATCTTTTGGGATTCTTCTTAAGATTTACGATACGCTTACACAAGCGAATGATCGCGTTCCCACGTGTATATTTTTACCTTTTAAAAGATATTTTTAACTTTATTAATAACGTTTGTTGTATTCGAAAAGGAAAGGATTATTATAAGGTATTCTTGGGATGGCCATTTTAATGATTTTTTAATTTATTTTTATGAGAAGATGTTGTTCTTCGTTCCTTTTTTCTTTCTTTCCTTTTCTTTTCTTTTATCGTTGTTACAAGACAACAGGACATATTCGTTAATATTTCATAGATATAATATATTATTAATTACAATTGATCGTTAATAAACGGAGTGCAAAGAAACTATTTCATTTCCGCCAATTTTTTTCTTACTTTTTTTTTTTTTTGTTAGATATTTCATCCCTCGCTCTCCCTCTCTCTCTCTCCTTTATATATATATATATTTCTCTCTCTCTCTCTCTCTCTCTCTTTCTCTATCTCTATCTCTATCTCTTTCAACATCTTCGACCGTACAGGATCTCCCGCACGGCCATGCAAATTTATACGGTAAATAGTAATCCCATTCCATCGTTCGGAATAAATCTACCATAGCAGGAGCGACACATCGAGAACGTAAACCCTCACTACTCACCCATATATGGACGTGCTTGAAATATCGTTGCCGGAGGACGTGCCGTATCATCCTTTGTGACTGTCTTCGTCTTTCCTTTCGTCTTACCTCGCGCCTATACTCTCGCGCCCATTCGCCCATCCGCCCATCCGCCCATCCGCCCATCTTTTACCATCTCCTCTTCCATCTATCTACTCTTTCCTTCCTTCTCCGTCTACTTTTCTATAAATAATTTTCGATCATCGATGGAGATTAATTTTCTTTTTTTTCCAACGTCGATCGTATAATCATCATACGTATGAGATATTATAACAATGAATAATCAATGATCGAAATTTGTCACGATTGTTACAGATTGGATAGATCGGTTAACGAAATCGTAGCGAATGGGATCATTTTTGGGAGGAAGAGGGACGGAGGGGAGCTGAGGGGTCCAGGTGAGATGAAAAAAATTCAATCGCAAATTCGTTCGTATCGTATCGTATTGTATCGTATCGTATCGTATCGTATCGTATCCTATTGTATTAATTGTTGATTCTGTTTTATGAAAATTTCTGTCGAATTTATCGCACACACAGAGAGAGAGAGAGAGAGAGAGAGAGAGAGAGAGAGAGAGAGAGTGTGTGTGTGTGTGTGTGTGAGAGAGAGAGGAGAAGAGATCCGTGTGCAGACATCACGTAACGCGATGAGTGAGTGAATTGATGAAGTCGTCGGTCATAGTGACTCTCTCGAGCGCGCGTGTCAAATTCCAACGTTCTCATACTAGAAATCGCGTGAAATAGAATTTTTATTTTGCAAAAACAAGGGAGGAAAAAAAGGAAAAATAAAAAAACACGAAAAAAAAGAAGGAAGGAAAGAAAGAAAGAAAGAAAAAAAAAGAAAACGATTTCGCAGGTCGATGCTTCTGCTGTTCTGCGCCGAAAGAACCGCCTACCTCCTCTCTTCTCCTTTTGCCGTTGCTACCGCCGCATCACCTAACCCACCTTCCTCCCGGCCGCCTGCCCGCTCCCGTTGGGCAACCTCCATCCATATATGATTCCGTTCGAGTTCAATTTATGGTTTTCACACGTTACCGTTTCCATCTACCTTCGAACATAATCCCGTAGCTTGCAACGTTATCGATGTTTCAACGGTGGTTCGACTCTGAACCTTCGATTTTACTCCTTGATATATCCAAGCCAATGCTCGTTTTCGACTTTTCTCAGCGTACGCCCTGTCAAACTTGTTCTTGTTTCCTGAAATCGTTTATATAAGTGAAAATCATTCTTCATTGGTAACTCACGTAAAACGTAACGCGCTTTCTCCTTTTGCTTATTCAAAGAAACAAATTTGGATTTTCACTTTGAAAATGATTTGTGCGATTTTTAGTCATTTGTTTTTTCTTCTCTTTCTATTTCCTTTACGTTTTTTTCTTTTTCTTTTCTTTCTTCTCTTTTTTTTTTCTTTTTTTTTTTTTTTTTTTAGACAGTAGAACGCACGAATAATACACGCGCCTCGGGAGATTAAATTTTCGTCGAGTACAGTATGAAAATATATATTTCTCATTGTTGGATCATGTTTAGAAATAATTATGTTAATTATACGAAATGAAGATTGCGAGGTAATTTATATATATATATATATATATATATATATATATATATATATATATATACGTATCTTTGATATTGAGGTACTTACCAAAACTTCGGCTATATGAACAGAGAATGTTTTTGATAAATTTTTTTGTTCTACTTTTTTCTTTATTATTTTCTTTCCATCCTTTATAATTAACGTTATTTGGCTAAAAGATTTGGCATTTTAAATCATATAAGTGTATGCACCGGGATGAGAAATACAAGGAGAGAGACAGAGAGAGCGAGAGAGAGAGCGAGAGAGAGAGAAAGAATGAGAAAGAGAATGTATGTGTGCGTAAAAGAGAGAAAGAGAGAGAGAGAGAGAGAGAGAGAGAGAGAGAGAGAGAGAGAATGAAAGAGAGAGAATAAGAGAGCGAGAAAGCTTTGGAAAAATTTTACGCGGAAAAGCAAAGCTTTCTTGAACAGAAATAAGCTGGCACACGTTTCGTCTGGGTTTTGTTCTGCCGACTTTCGCACATCACTACGATGTAAACTCATTTTTCTTTTATTTATGTTTTTTCTTTCTCATTCTCTCTCTCTCTCTCTCTCTCTCTCTCTCTCTTTTTCTTCTTTGATACTTTTTTAAACGTTTGATTTCGTAAAATGAATTAAACATTAATTTCGCATCCCTGCATTGTAAAATTATCGTTGCATTCTAGTTTGCTAATTACGACGTTAGATATTCATTGACATTACTGATAAAATATTATATCACGATAAAAGATTTTACTTTATTTTCTTAAAGAATTATTTAAATGTATCTGATGATCTTATACAAATGATATTCGATGATAATAAATAAGAAAGAATATGTATTAAATAACAATGTTTTATTTTATCTTAAAAATAAATAAAACGTTCTTTCGATTAATTGAAAATTCGAATTAGTTTCATCTAAAAAGATTACATATGTAAGTATCTTTTTAAGATTACATATTTAGGCATATACTTACGTATATATGTATCTGTGCATTGTATGCACATATATATATATATATATATATATATATATATATATATATATGTGTGTGTGTGTGTGGGTTCTCATCGTGAGAAGCTAGGAAGGTGTCACAATTCAATGAAACTTGGAAAAATGTCTCTCGGCTTTGACAAAGGACTTTGTTTCTAATGTACGTCAGAGAAATTCAATCATGAAAACTCGGAATATGTAGGTACGTGAGAGAGAATATATATATATATATATATAGAGAGAGAGAGAGAGAGCATGTATTATATGTATGTATAAGGTGTACTCGTTCATGAACGACAGAAAGGTCTGCTTCGTGGGCAAAGGAAAATTAAGCGATGAGAGATAAAGAGAGAGAGAGAAAGGTATAGAGGAATAGAATTGAAAAGAGTGAGAGAGAGAGAGAGAGAGAGAGAGAATGAGAGAGAAGACAAGAGAGAATGAGAAAGAGAGAGAGAGAGAGAAAGAGATAAATAGACGAGTCATCGGAGTTCGGCATCCCATGACCTCTGACCCTAGCGTTGGATTCTCTGTACGTAGTAATCACGAATGACGTACTTCTACGTCGAGTGCTGGGAAGTAAACCGATTACCACCGAGGATGCACCGTTCTACGAATCGAATAAACTCATTCACGCAAGCGTAGGAGAGAATAGCGACCAGGATTCGGCCCACATTCTATTGCTGTTGATATGTATATATATATATATATATATAAATATACATATATATATATATATATATATATATAAATATACAAAGTGAACTCTTCTTTAATTATTTTCTCTCTCTCTCTCTCTCTCTCTCTCTCTTTCCTTCTCTCTCTTCCATTTTCTTTTACTTTTTTTTTGTTATACTCCAATTATTGTAGAAATCGTATTATAGAATATCTATAACGAATGTACTTTATGTTATGCACGTGAACGAGTATAACTTTTAAATAAGTTAATTATTAAAATAAGAGTATGAAGAATTTGTGAAACTGTTTTTTTTTCTTTATCTTTTTTTCTTTTTTTCTTCTTTTTTTTTTCTTTCTTTTTTTTTTTTTTTTTATCTATAACGATCGATAAACAAGCGTTCTATTAGGTCGTATAAATAATTTTAGTTCGCTTTGGATGATATAAAAAGATGACCGTAGTTATTTTATGTTAAACATAAATTTCTTCTCTCTCTCTCTCTCTATCTATCTCTTTTTCTAAATCGAAGATCCCAAACACGTGTAGGACTTTTTTCCCTATAGTTTAACGTAGACGAAGAAGGTTCAGGAATGGCGAAAGGACATCCTGAGATGTCGTTTGGAACAGCCGAAGGAGAGCTTAACATGGACGTACAATCCATGGATGTTTCTTTGGGAGGAAAAACGTGGGAGTGCTCGCACGTCACCCAATTCGGATTCCTATATATTTCGCAAGGCGAATCGTTGTACCACGCGATACTCGTTTCTGCCGTCCAATAAAATGGAAATGTCCCCGTTGCTGACACGATGAGAGGGAAATGGTCTACGCGGGGTGGAACCCTTTATTGTTCCGCAGGAGTAAAGCAGCGTGCAGGCACGCATAACGTCTACGGAAACACGCGTCATGTTTGAAACGGAGTACTGAAAACCCGAACACACAGGATAAAGGTAGGCAAACTCCCTATCACGTGGTGATGCATGCTTTCGTGAGAATGCTAGACGCCAATATCTCCTGACTTTAGTTGATGCCTGTCCATCTTATACGTAATCTCCTTCCAAGTAGTAATAATATTTTGAAACGAAAGATCGAGAGAATGATGCTGAACAAAAACGTAAGGACGAATAGGAAGAGTATTCCTTTTTCAAAAATTGGCCAAATTCCTAATCGTCATTGTATATTATTTTTTGATTTTTCATCTTGTTCGATGGATTCTTTAATAATTATTCTTAAATGATTTACATCAGGAAGGAAATAAGTTAAACAATTATAGATCGTTGAATTAATCATATTTATAACTAATATAATAATTAATTTTATATATTTGATAAATTTTATATACGATCGTTCGAATATTATCTTTCGAAATTTTTCAATCTTATTTAGTAATAGAAATTCAATTAAATGTTTCTTATTAAATGTAAGTATTTGAAATATTGAAAATAATATCGCCAAATGAGAAAGAATAGGATGTTAGGATGACATGTTGTACGCGTTCCACATACGATATCTGAATCTTCACAGTCCTCGTGATACAACTATCCTACGAAGGAAGCGATGTCAATAATGTAATAGGAAGAATGGAAAAATACAGTGACCGAGTTTGCGAAACGACCGTTCTACCGTGACTGCAATGGTTAACACAGTTTCTACAGTTGTTGCGAGGCACTTTTGGTTTAAGTCGGACAGTGGGAACGGGGGCTTTCGAAGCTCTGCTTTTCCGATTACATAGCATTAAGAACAATTTCATTGCGAATGCTTCTATCCGTTGCATATGTAATTTAACGTAGTCCATATAGCTGTTTTGCGCATAGAACAATTATCGTTCGTACATCCTAATGAAATGACAATTGGTGGATTACATTTATATGAGCTTTGAAAATTTTCGATGAGAATTTGTTAATTAATATCATTATGAAACGTATTCTCTCAGGATAATTATCATTTAAATGATAGGCCATTATTAATTGATCAATTAAATATTTTGAAGGATTCAAAAGAAATTTGATAAGAAAATTTTTTTTACGAAATTTATTGTATCTGTGAACGAAGGATTCATTTAAATTTTAAGATTTCGATGTCATTGCGTTATCAATCATTATCGTTATGTACGGGAACGTTTCATTTTTTCTTTTTCTTTTTTTCTTTCTAATTTTTGCTTTTTGTCTGTGTTGTTTTCTTTTTTGTTTTGTTTCCCATCCCCCCCCCCTTTCTCTCTCTCTCTCTCTCCTTCGTCTCAACGAAGATCTTGCATTTTACATAAGACATCGGGTCTCTTTTCAGCATGCCCAGAATTTTGATTCGATTTCGCGTAAGCCGCAGGCGATGCGGTTGTACCGCACATTTGGAAATGCCGTTATCTCTCACGAACTTGCACATAATTTGCCAACGTGAAAAGGATCACGATTTGCATCGGCGAAGAGGAATGAAAATTTCGCATTTGTTTATGATAATTCCGTTCGAATGGTAGATATTTTGCCGATGATAGAGAAGTAAAAAGTCGTTGCTATCGTCCATGTTACGTTAAAAGCTTATGCGCCAAAAAAGAAATTAAATATATATATATATATATATGTACATATATATACGTATATGTATATGTATATATATATATATATATATATATATATATTCATATGTATATGTGTATAGAAAACATTGGAGAAAACGCAAAAAGAGAAAAAAAATTAAATACAATAGAACGAGTTGCTATGAGAGAACGGGTAGTACATGAGGCGGTGGTGTTGGTGGGAGGGATTGGTTTATATAGGGAGAAGTTGGCCATCCACATCTAACGGGAAACACAACGCTGTCGTATCGGTGTACCTTGGTATCGTGCAACATGCTGCCAGCAACGGAAACAAGTGTTGTAGCTATCGCATCGAGCGTTCGCGATGCACTTCTGTCGTTCGAAGAACGTTGGAAACACATGTGGAAGTTGTCCGGATGCTGCCTTTGTTTTTCGCAGCATTATACACTTTTACATATGTGTATATGTACGAAATAGATATATACATATATATCAATGTGGATAAATGTAAGTATACGTAAATACATATATATATATATATATATATATATATATATGTGTACGTATCCATGTATGTATATATGTACGTACATATACTTTATATTTACTATATTCTCATAGTTATGAGGACGTAACCTGTTTCCAAGCGAACGAAACAATTGCTGGACTATTTTCCTCATTATACTTCTGGATGGGTCGAAATTGATGATAGCTTTACGTTAAGATACAAGATAGATCCTCTTGATTTATATTATATTATTCTAGAAATAATTTTAGATCTAAATATCGTCATAGACTGTTAAGTAAAATATATTAAATATATTAACAAATTTGTCGAATATATTTTGAGAGTTCCTCCATTGGAAAATTTATTTGGATTTTTGTTAACTATTTATACACACACCCACACACACATATATATATATATATATATATGTATACAATATTTGAATGTTTCATATGTATGTAAGTTTATTCAGTTTATCCATAATTTTGTATCGTTAAAAGAATTTAATTGTTAATCGAATCGATATTCATTCTTTAAAATTCGATAAAATTCGATCGATATATTAACCGAAAGTTTCTCTTTTGGATGATATCAAAGGTATCGAATGCATGCATGGAATATTTAGATACCTCTATATTTCTTATTGGCAGCGTATCGAGCACGGGACACGAATACTTATAGATTCCTTGGAATGTTTCCAAGAGATATTATAATATGTAATATCATTTAGGATATCGATTTTTCTTCTCCATTTCTCTCTCTTTCTCACTTGCTCTATTATAATCGTTCTTTTTTCAACGTGAAAGAATTCGTATTTGTTTTTCACGAAATGGTTATTTTTGTTTCCATTTTTTTCTTCTTTCATGTCTCTTTTTTTTTCTTTTTTTTTTTTTTTCTTTTTTCTCTTTTCCTCTATCGAACTTCGATAACTTTTTCAACAATGAAATTGTATTTATCGCATCGACGATTTTTTTTTTTTTT
>NC_060965.1:2354400-2364400 GCF_910589235.1 Vespa crabro
TAATCTTTTTACAATAATCTAATATATAATAATAATGCGTTCTTGTCAAATTTATTTATGGCTCAGCTTGTTATTATATGGGAAGAAGAAAAAAAAAAAAGAAAGAAAACAAAAAAAAAAAAATTGGATACAATCCAAACTTTCACGAATACCAAGCAAGCAACGTACGTCAGTTTCTCGATATAGTAAAAAAGAAAATAAAAGAAAAAAAAAAAATAAAAAAAATAAAAAAACCTACAATGTGAGCAAACTACAGTGGTGTTTCTCGTTAAAAAAAACGTCAACCAGAGGGAAGCCGCAATAATGACACGCTTCGTTCCAAAAAATGATTTTAACGTTGGGAAACCATTGTTGCGTTGCATAGTAACTAAAGAGTTAATTTTTCAACTTATTCGAAAGGAACAAACACGCATTCGTTAAGTCGATTGTCCAGTGGTCCATTGTAAATAATTTAAATAAAATCTAAAACGTAATAACGTGCTTAGAATTCGAAGGAAGAGAATATCCTAAATTTTTCTCTTTGTGTGGAAAATGTTAAAAAAAAAAAAAAAAAAAAATAATAATAATAATAATAATAATAATAATGATAGAAAAAAAATAAAAAATAAAAAGAAAAGAATAAATAAAAAAGAAGAAAAAAGAAACGGGGGAGGGGAGGAAGAGAAAAAAAATGAGTCGTTAAAGGTTACTTCTATCGCCTTTCGTAACAACGGCATCGTCGGTGGTGCGGCGCCTCGTTCGTTTATAAAAAAGCAATTTAATTTGCAGTAAAAATAACGAGACTGTAGGTATATATGGAAATGGTATATCCAGTTCTGGTAGCTCGGCAACGTATCGGGGAATAAACCGTTCGTATGGTATTTATCAGTTACGTTCTCGTTTTAATTGGAATTTACACGAGCCGTGGAAAAGAGTACCTACGTCGTGTTCCTCGATAAAATCGTTCAGATGGATACGGGATCTCTAGCTCTCTCTCTCTCTCTCTCTCTCTCTCTCTCTCTCTCTCTCTCTCTTTCTCTCTCTTTATATCTGTATATCTATCTCTCTCCCACTTCCTTCCTTTCTCTGTCGTGTTATGTATTGTTGACAAAAAAAAAGGAATATATATACATATATATATATATATATATATATATATATATATATATATATATATATATAAAAGGAAAAAAAGAAAAAAAAAAAAATAAAAGAAGGAAAAAAAGTAGGTCCCCGTATGTGAAAGTTTTACTTGTGAAATACAGAGGTCAAATTTCGCATTAGACGTAGTACATAGCGAACGTAGTTAATTAAAGTTTAACGAAAATCTTTTCAAAAAAAGCATATCCATCGTCCGATGTAACACGCTTGTTAACGTTAACGATAAACTGAAAAGCGAGAAGATCGAATGTTATATATATATATATATATATAGACGGAAAGTTTTATAAATATAACTGGTACACATATGTACATATCGCAGATATGTTAACTTTAAACGGATATTCGTAATTGTTCTTTTATTTCTTCGAAAATAAATTCCCAAAGTTAATTGCTTCCTTTATATATCTAGGTCGTACGTCGTACCACGAAAAGATTTTATATATATATATATATATATATATATATATATATATATGTATATATATACATACATATATATATATTTTTTCTTTGATTATCGTTCGTACGTTTCAACAAAGTTTATTAATAATTTCGGAATTTTTTATATTGTATATTGTATAAGTATATACATATACATATCTATATCTATATCTATATATATATATATATGTGTGTGTGTGTGTGTGTGTATGTAAGATTCATTGTTAATTGATTAGTATTCTTCCTTTTCTTTTCTTCTTTTCTTTTTTTTTTTTTTTTTTTTCTATTCCTTCGAACAATATTATCGTGAGCTTGTTAAAGTACACCGTCATTTTGAAATTTTTGTGTTAAATATGATTATTGTGTGATAAAGAAGATTTAAAAGTACGAAAAAGTTAGTACAACTTTTATCATTTGACAACTTTTGTAAAGTAGATGAGAGAGAGAGATAGATAGATAAAGATAGAGAGAGAGTGAGAGAAAGAGACAGAGAGAGAGAGAGAGAGAGATAGAGAGAGAGAAATATCTCTGGTTATCTAAATGTGTTATTTGAAATAGAAAAAAAGTAAAAAAATAATAATATCAAGATACAATGTTATCGTTGTTCAGTCTGGTAATTGATCAAAGTCCCTTTTTTTTTATTTTTCAAACATATTACTTCGGCTTTAATGTACCTCGCCGTATTTTACTTGTCTCATCGATCTTCTGCGACGCAAAGAAATTCTCTAATACTCGTTTCTTTAAATCACCTTATATATGCTATATTATACACACACACACACACACATATATATATATATATATAAATACATATATATATATATATATATAAATGTTTAACACTTTAACATGTATACGTTTGTTCGTTTTCATATTTTATACATGTATTCGTGCGCACGTATGTGTATGTCTATGTGTATGAGTATTTCCATTTTAGAAAAACTCATCTCTGTTATCATTATTATCTTTACAATATTAAAAATATCCAATATATGTATATAATAAGAGAGAGAGAGAGAGAGAGAAAGAGAAAGATAGAGAGTGTATTTAGTATTATATAAATATTATTGTTATAATATTAAATATTAAAGCGTATAATATTATAAAACGATGGAATAGTGAGAGTAGAAAAACTGCAATAACTGTTGAGAGAGAGAGAGAGAGAGAGAGAGAGAGAGAGAGAGAAAGTAATTCTTTCTGAAAGTACGTGAAAACAAAAATTTCATATCCTTGAAAAGGAAAGAGAGAAAAAGGGAGGGAAAGAGAGAGAGAGAGAGAGAGAGACGAGGGTTGGAACGATGATGCAGTTATCCACGAGTCGTTGATCATGCTACGACAATCTCGTGGCTCTTTAAACTTTGGAAACGGGGAAAAATATAGATTGTCCTGTCGCACGCTATGAGAACTCTGTCTCTCTCTCTCTCTCTCTCTCTCTCTCTCTCTCTTGTTTCTTTTTTCCCTGTCATTCCTTCCTTCCTTCCTTCCTTCCTTCTTTCCTTCTTTCATTCTTTCCTTCCTTTCTTTCCTTCTTTCCTTCTTTCATTCTTTCCTTCTTTCGTTCTTTCCTTTCTTTCTTTCTTTCTTTCTTTCTTTCTTTCTTTCTTTCTTTCTTTTGCTTATTTTTCCACGCGAAAAGTCCGCTCACGTTCTTATCCGTTAAGCTACTTCCTCGAAGAGTAAACATCCAATAATTCTGTTCGTGCTTCTTTCCGTAGGACAAGCGTTACTTTACCATCCCCCTTCAACCAACCTTCCCTTTTTCCATCCTTGTTTCTCCCTCTAAGGAAAAGGAGGAAAAAGTAGGAGGAGGAGTAGGAGGAGTAAGAGTAGGAGGAGGAGGAGAAGAAGAAGAAGAAAGAGGAGAAGGAGGAGGAGGAAGAGAAAGAGGAAAAAAGAGAAGGAGAAGATGGTAGAGAAGGAGGAGGAGGAGAAGAAGGTGAAGGAGGAGGAGGTTGAGAACCAAGAAGAATTTTCTATTGATCGATCGAGAAATGTAGCTCCCAAGGTAAGGAAATCTCATTTCTTGTCCTTTTTAAAGTCATCCTGAGAGGATAGGGATTGGTTTAAAGGCTAGATCACGATAGAAAAAAACGATTTTTCTTATACTTTCAGATAATATACTACTTGCGATAATTTTTATCTGAGCGAGAGAGAATGATTTGATTTTTGTTTTAAACGAACGAACGTACGAAGGAAAAAAAGAAAAAGAAAAGAAAGAAAGAAAAAGAAAAAAAGAATTTTATTATTATCGTCTAATTGGGTTCAATTGCGTCGGTATGTTTTTGTAAAAGATAACAAAAAAAAGAAAAAAAGAAAAAAAGAAAAGAAAAAGGAAAAAAAAAATAATTTAAAAGAAATGAAGAAAAAAAAGGACAAATTATATCTTCGACGTCTCATAATTTTTTCTTTCGTCGATTGGATAGAATCAAATTTCGATCGAGTTTGGATTGTATTTAAATATGCAAAAATCGAGAGAGAGAGAGAGAGAGAGAGAGAGAGGTTGTTTTAAAAATTTGATTCATGGTTAAAGGACGTTTCACGACATTAAAAAAGGAAAAGATCGAACAAAGAAAAATATCACTGTGTACGAACAATGACTTTTTCGATAACGAAAGATAACAAAAATAAAACAGACATTTGGAAGTTCTTAAAAAATTTACTAGCGATCGAGATTTTTGACAATCGTTTGAAAGGTTTATCCTTAAATAGAGGGAAAAAAAATAGAGAAATACAACAGAGATAAAAATAGAGAGCAAGAGCAAGAGAGAGAAAGAGAGAGAGAGAGAGAGAGAGAGAGAGAGAGAAATGAAAAGATAAAAAACTGGATAATATATATATATATACATTTTTTTTTTCTTTCATAGTATAATTTAATAAGCGAATTTTTTTCTTGATATTGGCATCATAACGGAGTATAAACTTTGAGGTGGTTATATTTTTATTTCCTCTCTTGTTTCCTTTCCCTCCTCTTTCTCCTCCTCTTCTTCCTTCTCTTCCTTCTCCTCCTCTTCCTCTTCCATTTCCTCTTTCTAACTCCCTAGCCCAGTGTTCTCTTATTTTATTTGCTCTTTTTCTTACTGGGTGCACAGCTACCGGGTAGCAGGTGCCAGTCGCACCAGCGAAGCATAGTTACTGTCAAACAAAATTCGTTACGAAGCACGGGCAACGGATACTTCCGGTAACGATAAGATCTTTCAAAAGTATTTTCCATACGCAATAAAGGAATTCGTGAGAAATGAATTCTACCAGGAGAATTATCTTGGACTGTTTAAAAATTTTTTTTTAGGTCCTCTCTCTCTCTCTCTCTCTCTCTCTTTCTCTCACTCTCTCTCTCTCTCTATTTCTCTTTCTCTTTTTTTATAAATAATTTCTTTTTCATCTTCTTCTTTTTTTTTTATCTTTTTATTTTTTTATTCTTTTTTAATCATTATTACCTATAAATATATTTTTATTATTTTCTCTTCTACCATGAGAAAATTATATTTCGGATGAAATTATTGATCATATATTATTTTTTTTATTATTCTTTGATCTTCGACTCAAAGTACGTATGTATATTAAATTTATACTCGTTATTCGATATTGTAATAGTCACATTTTGAATAGATCATTATGATTAGAAATCTATTGTTCATTAAGAAATAGAGAGAGAGAGAGAGAGTTTGGTGCATACAATAATTAATCTAAAACTGATCGTGATCCATAGAACTAATACTCCGTTCTCTTATTTATTCGGATCGACGGGGTAATTACGAAATCAATATTATACCAGTATGAAGTAATTGATGGCTATCCTTTCGTTTGCCGTCAGTTCTGGTATCTGTTATTGATTTTATATGCATATATATATATATATATATATATATATATATATATATATATATATACGTACATACGTAACATACATACGTGGGTCGGTGACGTTGAGTTTATTTGTGAGATGACATTAACAAATTTTTTGCGAGCACATTGATTAAAAAAACATATTGCTGTTATCAATAATTAAAATCATATTCTGCGTGGTTGTAATTTCTTGAAAAGCTTATATTATTTTTATCCAATCCTGATGGAATTTTATGAAATTTCTTTTTACATCTATCGATCGATTAGTGATATACGATATGTAATATGTATGATCTGCGTCCTGTGGGCTTGATAAGTTTTTTTATAAATTAGTCGATCCTGTATTGAAAATTCAACGTGGATAATAATATTTTATCTCGTAAAATGTAACGATGTACACGATTTTTTCTTTTTATTTCTTTTCTTTTCTTTTTTTTTTTTTTTCTCTAATCCACGGTCAGATACCTTAAGGATTAATATTTTTATTTTCTCAAAGAAAATCGTCAGTAATAAAGTACCATAGGAATAGAACAATTTTTTTTTTTTTTTTTATTTTACATTTAAAATAATAATATGTATTATGCGTGAAATGATATATCGATGCTTGATTTATTACTTTGAAAAAATAAAAAGAGAAGTAGAGAAATGTTTTTTATTTTTTTCTTTCTTTCTCTCTTTGTTTTTTGTTTTTTGTTTAAGCTTAGCTATCCGTCATGCTTTTGATTATTGAAATTATACATTTATATATATATATTAATATATTTATAGAAAATAATATGAAGCGTGATTAAACTTGAATGATTCGTTTGAAAGAATTGTGAAAATAATTGATTATTTTATGTATATAAATATAAATATATATATATATTTATTTATTGTTCTTTTTTATTTATTTATTTTATTTTTTTTTTTTTCGTTGTTGTTCGACAGTATTTAATATTCGACGGTGTACAGATATCGACCGTGCGAAGTAAAAGAGATAAACTAAATTTCTCGGATTTGGTCGGTGCTAAACGACAAAAATAGAGAAAGGGAGAATGAAAAAGTGATAGAGACGGAGATATATTTAACGGAGGAACCTCCATGTTGCCTCTTTCTGGCGACAGGTGGAAATGAAATTTTGCAGCATTACAACGAATTGGTTATTGCCTCTGGCAATATTTTCTCTCTCTTTCTCTCTCTCTCTCTCTCTCTCTCTCTCTCTTTCTCTCTATCTATCTCTTTCGTTCTTTATTTCTTTCTTTCTTCCACTGTCTCTCTTTTTAGCTCGAACGTTGGTTCTCACACGTTTCCTAGAAAACAAGTGCTGTAAACGATCGATTATATTTTCTCTGTCGGTGGTTGGCAAGCATTAAACTTATTGTTAGATATATGTTTAAACGTTCTTTCTATCTGTACCTTTTATCTATCGTCATCTAAATGGCGAATGTTAAATAAAAATTTATTTCATTGATTTCTGCATAGGAAAAGAGAGAGAGAGAGAGAGAGAGAGAGAGAGCAAACAGAAAAAGAAGAAAAAGAAAAGAAAAAAATGACAATGAACAAATCGAGATTTATTTCCTCTCTCTCTCTCTCTCTTTCTCTCTCTCTCTCTCTCTCTCTCTCTCTCTTTCTCTCTTCTTTTTATTTTTTCTTCCTTTTTTTCGAATACACGCAAAATCCGCGATTCATTTTTATTCGGAGTAAAAGCTCGGAGATCTCCAATGTAAATTCATTCTTTCTACAATAAATGTATCGATTCAAATGTAATGAATATCATTTTGAAATGAAAATCGAAGAGAGAGAGAGAGAGAGAGAGAGAGAGAGAGAAATAGAGAGAGAGAGAAAGAGATGTTACAAAAGAGAATCACAGAAGAGTTTGCAACATTGCTGCAAGCATCTCACGTTTGTGCACCTCACGGTAATGAATTGGAGCGACTTAATTAAAGGGTGTTTGGAATGGCGAAAAAGGAAATAAGAAAAATCGAGAGGCAGCTATCCAGAGATAGGATATGTAGAAGGAAGAAAAGTGTGTAAGGAATCGGAGCTTCTAGCCAGTTTAAATTAAATACGTGCAATAATAGGAGTGCACTCGTAGATAAGAAGATCATTCTCGTATTGACCATTCTCTATGAGATAAAAAAACATATCTAAGGATATACTTTAAAATATATTTATTTATGAGCGATGAAAATCGAAGTTTTTATCTTTTCTCTTTTGAATTTTTTTTCTTTTTCTTTTTCTTTTTTTTTTCTCCGGCTAAATCTTCTTTCACGGATTAAATGAATAAAATATCACGTTCATTTGTTTTGTCGTTAAACAACAAAAATTTTTCTTCTTCCCTTTTATTCCTTTTTCATTTGACTTCGTTATTCATTTATACGAATATTATAATTAATATTAATATTGATCATGTATAAAATTTTAATACTATAGTTCACGTATACGTGTGTGTACATACATATATATATATATATATATATATATATATATATATATATATATATATATATATATATGGGCATGTGTAAGAAAGAATGACAAAGGTAGAAATGAGGTTACTTTTAAAAAGGTCCAGACAGCCTCGGGGTGAAATAGAAAGGAGCGAGAATGAAGAATGAGAGCGGTGGGGAAAGGAAAAGAAAGAGTAAAAGAAAGAAAATAAAAACGAAAAAAAAAGAAGAGAAAAAAAAGAAAAAGATAAAGGAAAAGAAAAGAAAGAATAAAAAGTATGGGGTGCGATCGCAAAAAATAAGAATGATACGTTGAGTACAGATTATTTATCGTTGACTTAAAAAAAAAGGAAGGATTTGTATGTATAAAGAGGAGGGGGAGGGGAAGGAGAGAAAAAAGAAATTGACCTGAAAAAGTAAGGGTTTTGTATGTGAAATTAATATGAAGGTATAGTTTTATATCTTTTACATTAAAGTGTATTCATGCGAAATATATGATCTAAATTTTGACTATTTCGCTATGTATATATATATATATGTATATTTAAATATACATACGATACAATATATAAATAAGTATATAAGTACAAACCTTTTCGTTGTTTTCTTCGATCTCTTCGTTGTTTTATTCACGTTATTCCTTTCTTCTTAGGTTAGGGAAACGTTCTTTATTCGTATTTGAAATAATTCATTATCGTACGATGTTGATGTAAAACGTTGTACGGGCAAGACCATAAATTGCTCGACAAAAGTCAAAGCGTTGAGTATTTATTGAAAACGAATCGCTATGTACAAACGTATTAAATACACGATAGCGTGACATTTACACGAGGTTCTTCTGTTTATCGCATACAATAATCGATATGCAGCCGATATGATAACAATAGACAACACAGGGTTAACCCTTGTGGTTCTTCCATAACGTGTCCGGCTTATATTTACAACCGATCTCGCCGTTCATATTTGCACGTTGAGATTGCACACGTGTCTTCTCTAACACGTGCTTTCTTCCTTTAGTATAGTATAGTAGTACCGGGATTCCCTTATTATCGAACTAAAAACAAAAAATTTTTTCCGCTTTCGACATCAGATTCTAAATTCCTTCTCATAATGCGAACATGCATGAGAACGGCCACAGCTGCGCGAAAGCTCTTTCTTTTTTCTTGTCTTTTCATTTTCTTCCTTCTTTTTTCATTTCTCTAATTTTTTTTTTCTCTCTCTATGCCTTTTTCTATTTTCTTTTCCTTTTTTTCTTATTTTTTTTCTTTCATTCTCTTTTTTCTTTTTTTTTTTTTTTTTTTTTTTTTTGGTTTTCTCTTTTTTCTTTCTTCGTTTTAATTATTGTTCGCACGTACGTTCACAATTCGCACGGATTAAATACAAATTTTATCTCTGTTTGAACATCCAACGAAACGTAAGATCGACGAAGAAAAAAACGAACCAGAAAATTAGATAGAGTAAGATTATTAGCGTTGTCGTTGTTTTTTTCTTATTTTTTTCTTTTTTTTTTTTCCTTTCCTTTTTCTCCATTTTTTTCCCCCTCCCTCCCCTCGCTCCGCTCAGCATTTCCCCTAAAATCCGCTGCTAGTTCTCTCTAATATTTACAATGGAATTCTTCGCGCAGCACCGTGGCACGAATTTTCTCTTTCTCGTTATAATTGATAATTATTATATAACGTGATATGCGAAAAATCTGAATTTTATGTTAAAAAAGAAAAAAAAAAGAAAAAAGAAAAAAAGAGAAAAAGAGGAAAAGAGAGAAAAAAATCGGTAGATGGAGAAGTGCAACGAGAAAACTGCGAGGAAAAAAAAGGCAACAAAAAGAAAAAAGAGAAAAAGAAAAAGAAAAAGAAAAAACAAAAAGAAAAGAAATTAAAAAGAAAAAAAAGGAAGGATAAGGTCGTAATAAATTTATTAACCCGTGGTACGGACCGAACCGTATGTGAATTTCAACGTTTGTCGCGCGATTCCGCATATTTTCGATGAGAGATGACCGAATAAAAAAAATTCCACTGGCGTTCCGCTATTTTCAAAAACGAGTTCACGCCTCATTGCTATCCGTATCGACCTCCATTCGCGTATCGTTTTTAAAAAGAGCGTACTACCACGCGCACGTGAGCTTTCGATGATTTTTCTTTTTT
>NC_060965.1:2374400-2404400 GCF_910589235.1 Vespa crabro
ATTATTATTAATTTATTTATTTTATTTCTCTTTTCATATTATAAAACGACAGGTCCGGAAATCTTTTTTTTTTTGCAATCTGACAGAAAAGTTAAGTTGGCCTGAAAACTTTCGAAAAAGGAAAAACAAAAAAAGAAAAAGAAAAAGAGAAAAAAGGAAAAACAAAGTGTAATTGATTTTTAAGATCATTCAAAAAACACTGATATTTGTCCTTAATCTAAGAACTTTCGATTTATCCCTTTACTATATAACTTTTAATTGTATTTAAACATTAAATCGATTGACATTTGATTTCTATTTTATTATGAGCTATTGATTTATCATTTGTTAATACGAATTGCTTGTTTGATACACTATAAACAAAAATAACATCTATAATATAAATATATATAATATATATAAACTATTATTATTGTTAAAGGATATTTATATGTATATATATACATAAAAAAAAAAAAAAAAAGGAAAAAAAAAGAAAAAAGAAAAAAATTAATACACAAATGTCTGAGGGTTTGTATGAAATTTAACGGCTTCGTAATTAATTATGTAAACTGTACATACTACATCTCGCGTCTCGAGTTCGAGGAAACTAGAAAGTCTCCGAGTGTCTTGGAGTTAGAGCAAAGTGCTTCGTAGGACGTAACTGGTAAAATGGTTACGTATTAGTGCGCTCTAACTTCGTCTATTGTATCTTATTTTACGAGGTGCTTCCTATTTAAATAAAAAGAAAATAGAAACAAAACAAAACGAAATGAGAAAGCAATCAAAAAAGAAGAAATCACGTAATACCACTTTTATATAATCGTGAATCGTATTCATTCTTTTTCTTTTTTCTTTTTTATTCTTTCTTTCTTTCTCCTCCTCCTTCTTCTTCTTCTTTTTTTTAATAACGATAAAGATCGTGTCCACAATTTGTCTCGAGCGAAAAGTGATAATATATTAGTTTGAAGGAAAAAAAAAAAAAAAAATACAAACGAAAAAGAAAAAAAAAAAAAACAAGAAAAAAAAAAGAGAAAAAAGAAAAAAAGAAGACAATTCCAAACATCTGATCGAATTTTCCAATCCATTTCTTTTCTCTTTTCCTTTTCTTTTCTTTTCATGATTTTTTTTTTTTTTTTTTTCACGTCTCCTCCCCCTTCGAAATAGGTAAATAGGTAGGTATACGTTTGCACATGAAAAAGATTTAAGAGACTTAAGAGAAAACAGGAGGAGAATTCACGGCGAGGATTTTTCGAGTTTGCCAGGCGGCGTAAAGTCGAGATATTGCGCGGGGAGCAATATTTCAATGTTCCATGCAAGAGAGAAAGAGAGAGAGAGAGAGAGAGAGAGAGAGAAAGAGGGAGAAAGAACGTTTCGTTCTTTTGTCAAAGGATTAATAAACTTTATGAAGTCATATAGTTGGACGTTCGTCTCTACAAGTATCGGATGCGATAAAGTCAACGTTCAATCATCAAAACGACGCTAATTTCAGATTATTCTTGAAGCGGTATTTCGAGCGTATTAAACGGACGCGTTTCATTAGCGCCGGCACAATAGGCACCCTCGGATAAACGATGAGCAATAATGAAGCGTTAATGACGCAGTCAATTTTAAACGGCTATGCGAACTGGAGCGGTCAAGTACTATATACAGTAACTATATCCTCGATTTTCGTCCTCGTTTCTATTTTCCATTTCTTCTTTCATCAATTTAAATATATCGATTATTTCAAATTGTCGATCGATTCTTTCTTTTCCTTTTTCTTTTTCTTTTTCCTTCTTTCTTTCTCTTTACTTCACTCCTCCTTTTTTTTCTTCTTTTCAATTTTCAACCTTTCTTTTTTCTTCTTCTTTTTCGTTCTTTCTTTCTTCCTTTACCATGAAAAAAGGGAAGGAAAATATATATATATATATATATATATATATATATATATATATATATATACGATCGATATCAATACGGAACACGTATCCTTTTCAGGAATCTATTAACGATTTCGTAACCATGTTAAAAATCCGTCAGTTTCAACTTTTCATTCGGCGCTTTTGTAATTTCATCGAATCCCCATTCTCTTTCATTGCATTTTATAGATCCTTTTCAATATACGCAGGTACTATTTACTTGTCGATATGTTAAAAATAACGTTCGATTTGTTGTACATACATACATACATATATACTTACATACATACATACATACATATATATATATATATATGTATATGTATATATGTATATATATATATATATATTTCGTTTTGGTGATTAACGAAAGGTATTGAACTTTCGAATGATATGTAACATATAAAAATCGAATATATAGTACGTCGGCTCAACATCGTTATTTTTAATCGTCTAGATCGTTTATATAATACCCACCGAGATATCGATAAGCGATCACCTCAGCAATAGTTTCGCGTTTGCTCATGGAAATAACGTATTACTATTTTAAAAGTTTTGTCTTCTTATCTGTGGATAAAGAGAAAGGAAGGAGGAAGAGAAAGAGAAAGAAAGAGAGAGAGAGAGAGAGAGAGAGAGAGAGAAAAGTTGAAAGAAAGAAAAAGGAAAAATAGAAGAGAAAAAAAAAGAAACGAGAAAAAAGAAAATTAAAAAAGATCATCGAGTGAAAAAATATTCAAAGTAAACCGAATTTCATCGGGAATACGAGGAATACGTATTCAGGATTCGGGGCGAAAGCACACCTCCGTAACGGCGGAATGAAATCAAAACTGCTCTCAACCCGTTTTATATAACTGGACTACCCCTCTTTTTCCACCTTTCGCATCAGAGGATATAAAGTCGTTCTCGCCCGATCGGGTTCTCTTGCACTTTTCTCTCCTTTTTCTTTTTTTTCTTTTTTTTTTTTCCCCTACTTTTTTATTTTTTATTCTTTGCCTCTCTCTCTCTCTCTCTCTCTCTCTTTCTCTCTTTCTCTCTCTTCCTCACCCAATCTCATCTTTCTTTCATTGTTAAATTATTTTTGATCTCTTATAACATTTCCCATTTAAATATTTTTTATCGTAAAAAAGAAAATGCTGATGCTAAGTTAGATACTCGTAAAATTATTTCCGATATGACGAAACAACGATCGGTGAAGAGAGAGAGAGAGAGAGAGAGAGAGAGAGAGAGAGAGAGAGAGAGAGAGAGAGAGAGAGAGAGAGAGAGAGAGAGAGAGAGAGAGAAAGGAGAAGAAGAAAGAAATCAAATATGAGCCGACGATCGTGAAAGTGATCCATCTAATCGTATCAATGTTAATTTTATCGTTTCGATATTGATTTTGAAAGATATCGATTTGAATTCTTTCAAAATCATTTTTTTTTTTTCCCCCCCATAACAGATATGACAAATTATATACTCTTTCTCTTTTTTTTCTTTTTTCTTTTTTTTTTTTTTTTTATTCTCGAGAAAAAATAAATTCTATTATATTTCGTCCAATTGAAAGATTTTACGTGATGACGCTGAGGAGAGCTTTATTTGAAGAAGAAAAAAGAAAAAAAAAAAAAAGAAAAAAATAATTTAATAATTTAAAAAAAATATTTAATAATTTAAATAATTTATAATAGTTTCATGATTTATTAATATTATACGTCACTTATTAATTCTTACCATTAACATGGATTCCCAAGCCATCCATCTTATGGGTAACGGTGCTCGACCTTCGATTCGAAAATAATCGGCCGCGTATGCGCTCCTTCCTGAACCTAAATCGGATATCTTGATGGTATAATTTTGGCATACCAGACAATTCCTGTAAAAATACAGAATAAATATTCCATAGAAAAATATATTTAAACGATACATTATATCTATCTATCTTTCTTTCTTCCTTTTCTTTTCATTTCTTTTCTTTTTCATTTTTCTTTATTTCTTTTTTTTTCCCCTCTTTTATTGCCATACGAGTTTTAACTGCGAAACATGAAAAGAAGATCAAGAAAAATATGCATGGCAAACGTTCACGAAACTTATCTAAAGAGAACGGATTTCTCTCCAATTCTCTTTTTCCGATTTCGAGAACTCGATGAAACGAACTCTCGAGACAGCCTTTACATCGTTGTTCAAAGTTTCTTCTTTCTGATTTGCAACGTAAAATCCAGGTCGTTTATCGTCTCGCCTATTTATTTCGGAAGAAGAAAGATAGCAAAAGGGAGAAAGAGAGAGAGAGAGAGAGAGAGAGAGAGAGAGAGAGATTTAGTAGCTACTCCCATCACCCGGTCATTTTATTGTTCTATGTTTTTATTTCATACTCTCACGAAAGTAATACGTTCTCACTACAATTTCATTCTCTTCTCTATTCTCAGCTCTGCTCTTAACTTTTTTTATATCCGTAAAAATATAAAAATCAGAATTAAGGATATTCCGTAGCCCGTTCTTTGCTATTCTCATTTCTTTTAACTTATTATTAGTATTTTTAAAAATATATCCATTATTGATACCTTCTTCAAATGTCTCGTAGTTAAAAATTTTAAATATTTTCATTCATAGTAATGTATCTGTTATTTTTCATTTGTAATTCTTTCTTTCTTTCTCTCTCTCTCTCTGTCTCTCCATTTTTCTTTCTCAATGTCGTATTATCTAACAATTTAATTATTATTTATTCTGTAATATAAATTGGACATTTGAGATGGAATAAATCGAACTACGTACTTTCATTGTTCTTTATGTTTCTATTTAGAAAAAATTAAAGGACGAACTTTGTACGAAAAAAAAAAAAAAGAAAAGCCTGGTCAATTATATATATATATATATATATTCTCGGGATGAATTTCAATAAAAAGAAAAAAAAATAGAAAACAAAAGAAAGGAAAGAAATCAACAACAAAGAAAATAATACAAATTCTATATACGTAATAATTTGTTAATTTGGCCGATAAATTTCTTTCGATAATTAATACCTACAGATTAAAGATTCTGATGAATCTTTATTCCTTATTATAATACTTATCAGAAGTTTAAAGTTGTGTGCCCTTAGTGTAATACGTCTTAATATCGTAGACAAGTTTCTCCCGACAAAGACATTACGATCAAGGTTTATGATCGGAGTTAATAATTCGAACATGTGACGTCGGGCCGACGTCGGCCAAAACACCCTTTCTTGAATTTAATGACGTAGTGTCAGCTTGGCTCAAAGTCTTGATGCGACCTTAAGGACCGAAGGGTTAGGAAAATAGGAAGAAGGGTCGAAGAAACGTAAAGCTAACTAATTTCCCCTTTGGCTTAAACGTTACCTTCGTTAGCCAATCTTCCATTTTGATCAAGGGGGTAGGTCATTTTCGAGAATGGAATTAAAAGGCGAAGGAAAAGACAAATGAGGGGCGTGTTTGTAGGGCTTGTTCGAACGATCTCGCGAGAGTGTATGGTGTCGTTACCTTGTGGCTAGATCCCGATGCACGAAGTCCATTTCCTCCAAGTACTTCATGCCAGATGCTATTTGTGTGGCCATGTAAACCAACGTGCCGAAACTAGAACACGAAGAACAAGCGGTTGGCGTCATTGAGTTTGCCATGAGAAACTATGTATAAGGTTAAGTCGTTTGCATCGGTTATATTGCGGATATACGCTAACGATATACACAGACAGGCATTGGTCGGCTGTTGAATGAATAGAGATAGAGAGAGAGAGAGAGAGAAAGAGAAAGAGGTAGATAGATAGATAGACAGATAGAATAGATAGATAGATAGATAGATCGTTGTCTTTCTCTTCTAAATTATTATGAACATTGTCTATGTTTTAGTACTATATGTACAACGTCGTAACATTCTAATGGTTAGATTAATTGTCTTTCTTATTACGTTGGAACAAAGTTTAGTAGCATTTAACGCTGAACTTGTCGGGTGTGAAATACCATAGGGATTAATATGATGTATACTCTTGACAGATGAAGAACGTCTTCTATCGCTATGGTATTTCGTTTATTTGAATTAAACAACAATCATTTTGCGTTTAGACGATTGTTATAAAAGATTATATTATATTATTCAAATTAACGATAACATTTTAATAATATTTCAATGGTATTATGATAGAATGAAAAATATTTTATTTTTTTCGTGGATATAACAATCGTCACGTTTGTCAAATTCGTTCGATCGAAATACAAATACTATGTATTATACAGTAGAAACAATTTGTAATACATTATACATGTTTAGGTAGATACGTATGGACATATGTCGAACGATGAGTGAGAGAGAGAGAGAGAAAGAGAGAGAGAGAGAGAGAAACTTGTTCGGAAAATCCATGAACGCACGAATTCCAAAAAAAAGAAAAAAAGACAAAAAAAAAATGCCCGTGTTGTCTCGTCGACAACTGTCACGTGCACCAAACGATCCCTCTCTATCGCTCACCTCTCATTTTCAGCCGATTTCGCGTATCTTTCGAGTACTCTCGAATTCGACTCCGGTAACACTTCACGCTCTTTCTACTTTTCACGTATTTTACCTTCTCTTCTCTCTTCTTTTTGTTTTGTTTTTGTTTGCTTTTTTTTTTCTTTTTTCGTTGTTTTGTTTCGTTCTGTGTGTATGCGCGCGCGTGTGTGTGTGTGTGTGTTGTGTGTGTGTGCGTGTGTTCTGTTTTTTTTTTTTCCTTTTTCGTTCCTTTGTTCTATTACTCTCTTCAAGCGAGATAATTGAAAATAATGTCGCTTTATCATAGAAGAGTTCGACATCTCTTTCCACTCGTATAAGTGACGAAGTATCCTCGACCGATGTCACGAAATTCTCTGTCGATATTATTTCCGATCTCGTTTGTCCAGTAAAAACGAGACTCACGAGAGGATTAGCGGTCTCTCTCTCTCTCTCTCTCTCTCTCTCTCTCTCTCTCTCTCTCTACGTGTTATTTTTTTTTTTTATTCTTGTCCTCTTTTTTTCCTTTTTTTTTTTTAATCTATTCAGGCCGAAGGACAAAATAAAAAGGAGAATAATTTGACTGCTTGTTATTTTTCAATATTATTCGCGTCACTATACACCTCCCGAATTATAATGTGTGAGATGTGAAAATCAAAGTTAAGCTGATTTACAGAAAATATATAGGCTGCATCGAATGAGCATTAAATTTTACTAAAACTTTATATATATATATATATATATATATATATATATATATGTGTACAAATATGTTATAACAAAAAAAAAAATATATATATATATATATATGTATAATATTCGTTCATATTTGAAAAGGAAACTGATGCTAAATGTATACCAATTGATAAAAATCGTTTTAGTAAATCGATTAAAGTTATGAATGCGTCGCAACGATACAACGGAGAGAATATAGCATCTAATGATTTTCAATGGTATCGATGTACGGGAATCGGTGGGAGTGGGCAAACACAATAACGACTTGTCCATTAAACGATGCTAATTGTTCGATAACGGGCGAACTCGCCATGGGTATATATTCTCGGGAAACTATTCCCAATTGCTGTGTGGAATCGAATGTCCCACCAACTTTTCTAAACCATAATTCAAAACCTTTTGCATCCATTAACGAGCTAGTTAAAGGTCATTATTAGTATTGAAACTGGTAACGTATCTATTATTTGCCATTTATCCTTTGTAACTTAATGGAACAAATGAGAAAGGAACTTTTTCAAATATTTTTAATTAATAAAAGGTATAATTAAAAAAAACAAAAAAAAAAAAATATATATATATATATATATAAGTTCTCTTTGTTCGTAATAATTCTTCTTTTTGAATCCCTGTGAATCTTTTTTCTTCCTATTTTCCTTTTTTGTTTTTTTCTTTTTTGTTCTTTTTTTTCTTCTTTCCTTTTTTCCTTTATATCAATAGCTAATAAATTTTTTCTCCTTCTTTTTTTTTTTTTTTTTTAATATATAATATATTTAATATTATTTATTACCTTAGTGTCTTGGCAGTGTGCACGGTCGAAGTTTCGGCTATGTGACTTTGGAGATACTGATTCAAATCCCCATACGCGCCATTTTCCAATACGATACACATGGGATCGTTCTCAAGACTGGCACCAAGTAACCGGCCAACGTTCCGATCATTGAGACGTGCCAATCTCTTTGCTTCCTGTTGAAATTCTATCCTGTAAAATATATAATTACAATCAGTGATAATATCTTTATAGTGTCCCTATTTTTGTTCTCTTCTTTTTCTTTTCTTTTTTTTTTTTTTTTTTTTTTTTCTTTTTTCTTTCTTCTTTTTATATCAAGTTATTATCTATCGGGTATACATTGAAAATTTATATCGACATTATTGCGAGTTTTTATCCGTCAGATACAAGAATATCAATGCGATGCTCCTATTTGACGAATTAATTTTTTTTTTAATCGGCGAGTCGAAAGAAAAAAACCAAAAAAAAATCAAAATTAAAATAAATAACAAGACATATGAAAAAGTGAAAACTCGATTTTACGTTTTTCTTTTTTTTCCTTTTTTTGTTTTTCTATTTTTTTCTTTCTTTTTTTTTTTTTTTTTATCGGATAAAAATATTTTTGTGGCAATAATTTTGAAAGAAAAAAAAAAAAAAATAAAAAAAAAAATTGAAATAGAGATTAAATGTAGCCGCGTCGAAATAAAAGTGTGACTCGACTAAATAATTTTGAATACACAGATTGCCCGACAATGAGAGATGATTAAAAATTAATTAAAATGTCAATTTTTCGTTTTATTTCGGTGGACAGAAGCTTTTTACGAAGATTTTGAAAAAAAAGAAAAAAAAAAAAAAAAAATAAAAAAAAAAGAAAACGATGAAAAGATAATGAATTAAACGTAGTCGCGTCGCAATAAATGTGTGATTATTTTATACACACAGACACACACGTACACACGCGCGCGCGCGCGCGCAGGTACATATTTTCACACTTCTGGTGTGATTTAGAGTTGACGAAAAATTTGTTAAAACATTGATCTTCCGTTTTTCTTTTTATGTTGATCAAACAAAAATTTTTTGTAATGATTTAAAAAAAAGAAAAAGGAAGAAAGGATGAGTGAAAAATGTAACTTAGTCAAAATGATAGCTTGAGTTGAATAAAAACACATGCATACATACACACACACACACACACATATATATATATATACAGACGTACACGTTTACATATATGCGCATAAGTTCCTATTATTATTTAGAGATTAACAAATGAATGTGATACGAAAGATTCTCCTTCGTAGGAAATACGAAGGAGAATCGAAGACGAGCTTAAGCTGCTTCGCGGTCACACGTGGAATACGTGGAATGGCGCCGAGTTATACTATGCATCCGTGGATAGGCACAATAATCGTGACGTTCTCATAGTTTATGACATACCGTTCAAACGTTCTACGCTCTCCGACGAAGCATCCATGAAATTCCATCTAGGCGCGTTGTTAATCAACGAAAATGCATAATTATCGTGCTAGCGAACTAAATCAAGCCGATCGTTCGAGCCGATCGATCGTTCCCGTACCGAAAATAATTTCATTACCTTCGGACGAGTAGAAAAAAGACCGCGAGAGAGAGAGAGAGAGAGAGAGAGAGAGAAAAGAAAAAAAGAGTGAAAAAAATTGGAAGGGGTAATACATCGTCAAAAATGATTATGGCACATCGACAGCGTTCGAAGTTAAAAAAGAATTTTATCCGAATCCCTGGAGTCCCTTTCCCCCCTCCCCAGCCCCTATTTTCCCCCTCTTTCTCTCATTTCCTTCTTTTTTTCTTTTTTCTCTTTCTTTCTTTTTTCTTTTTTTTTTTTTTTTTTTTTTTTTTTTTTTTCCCTCAATCGTGCAACCGAACGATGTGGAATATAATAAAGCCAATCGAGTGCACGGTTCGTACTATGCGAAAATGTGTACGACAAGGACGGTCAGTCCTTGATGGGTAGTCGTCAGGCAGTTGAAAAAAGTGTATCAGACCTAGTCGGATTTATTGACACGATTGAACATTCATTTGCGTTTTTATCTTTGCATTTCTATACTTTTCTCTCTCTCTTTCTCTTCCTCTCTGTCTCTATCTTTCTCTTTCTCCCTTTACTTTTCTCTCTCACTCGGTCTGTTTCTTTTTCCTTTCGTCGAATCGCTCCCCGATGAAACTATGTCGTGCGAGAAAATAAAACGAATGAGCGAACGAACGAACGAACGAACGAAAGAACGAACGTCGCGTACAGTCTAACCGTTCAACCCCTAACCATCCAACCCTATGCGAGCGCGTACCCTTGCTCTGTGAACGATAAAACGTTTCGTGGCTGATAAAAGCGAGCTTCGACATACGACTACTCGATTCCTGATCCTTTCTACATCGTCGATAACGCGCCGTTGATTTTTCCAACGAAATGTACTTTTCGGTTCGTTTCCGATCTGGGGATCGTCTATGGGCTTACTAGTCAATGAGATTTCACATCGATAATGAAATTTGTGAATGATATTTAGAAAGTAATAATGATTTTGATATATATATATATATATATTTATATTAATTTTTTTCCATGATTAATTAAAGACGTTGAGTTTGACGATATCGTTATATTGATTATTATTTATTAAATCAAATCGATTGATCTATCATCTGTCACGATTATTATCAATCATTATAAATGGAATTTGATATTTCGAAGATAAAAGAATAAAAGGTCTGAGAAAAGTTGATAACGTTAGAAAGATAACTCATAGTAGATGATACTATATATATATGATGATATATATATATATGATGATATATATATATATATATATATATATATATATATATATATATATATATATATATATATATATATATAGGTCGACTCACCTAAGAGCATTTGACGATCCTGGCTTCAAAGATTTAACGACGACTAGGTCGCTGTCGGTGTTCCTGAAGACGTCATCGTATCCGGGAAACCTGTCGACCTCGCAAAGATGTACGTCACCGAAGTATCCACATCCGAGATTCTCGACTATGTTGAGCTTCTCCCGTGGGAAGTCCAGGATGCACTCTGCCGTTTCATCCTCTTCCTCGGTAAGTGTGTCCTCAGCACTGTAACTCGTCAGGCTACTCGACGCTTTCGCACTCATAGCTGCCGGTGTGCTTGGCGTTGGGGACGGTGGTAAAGGTGGTAAAGGGCTCTGCAATATCAATAAAAATAGGATCAAGAATCGAAAATGAAAACTATTTAAAAAGGAAACAAATATAAATGCATATGTATGAGTTAAATCCAATTATATCCTATAAATTTTGACGATATTATCAAAGTAAATTTTTATTTTTCTTTTTTATTTTTCTTTTCCTCTTTTTCTGTTCCCTTTTTTTCCCCCTTCTTTTTTTTCAATTTTGCTCGAATCGAAGTTTTGGAAAATGAAAAAAGTTATCTATCGAATACGTTATATTTGATCAACGGATCGATATCGTAAGGATGAAAATCCGTAGCGTCTCGTAAACGCCACGAACTAAAATTAAATAATAAAATATCACTGTCGCGCAAATCGTACCAAGTTCCAGAAACTTTTTTATTCAACTTCGATTCTTCGACGTAGGAAAAAGGGTAAGAAAGTTCTCACAAGTATATATATATATATATATATATATATATATATATCCGTGAGAGTTTCATTGCTTTTCAAGTTTTATGCGCGGGAAAAATAAAGATAGTACGAAAGAGAAATTCTAACGGATCAAAAGAAGGAAAAACCTCGAAGATTAACGTCGTGAGAAAGATCCTTAAGGTCTGATATCACAAACTTCTCAAAGTGTAGAGCACGAAGCTCCCCTTCTGTATTCTAACGTTCTAACGTTAGTACATAAGGCTTTGCCTCTCGAGTGGTTGGTTGTATTAATGCCTCTGAAAGAGTCCTAGATCGTGTCGATCGCGTGTCTAACCTACGTTTTTTAAAGCTCACCTTACAGATCTCTGTACTGGCATAATACTTTTCCGGTGGGGGTGGTATAGGTGGAGGATTATTGGCTGGATATTCTTGAACCGTTGGGATTGGCCTGGTGAGTTGCTCGATCGGTGTATTCAGTAAGAGTGGAACGACTGGTTGCACCTCGGTAACACCTGAACAATAATTTTACAATAATGATAGGACATTAAAATGATACACATTTATTTATGGCACGAGAATGTTATTGAGAATTTGTGAACAAACGCCTGTCGTATTCATTAAGTATCGCTTAAGTATGTAATATATGAGAACATTCTTTTCAATCTTTCTCCATAATATTTAAATATTTTCTATATAAATATAAATAGAATATGTATAATATTTATATAATTTTATGCAATATATATATATATTTTTTTTTATATAGTTATATATACACACACATATATATATATATATACTTCTTTTTCTTTTGTATTTATAATAAATTTTATAGATACCCTTAAAATATATACGATAAACTCAATCCCTTTTATATTCAACTTTGAAATCTTTCCTTATACTTTAAATCGAAATCTATTTATTAAAAGAAAAAAAAAAAAAAAGGAATAAATAAATAAATAAAAAAAAAAAAAAAGAAAAGAAAAAAAAAGAGGAAGAAAAAAGAATGAAAGAAAGAAAAAAAAGGACGAGGTTATATACAGGAAAATGGTTGAAGGGGATGAAATCACGAACAGTTTGGAAAGTAAATTTTCAAAGTTTCCAACTTACGAATTTTCTCTCACGTATAACCGGCTAAGAAATATATAAAAATGTTGTTTTCGAATAAGGTGTAGAGAGTGGAAGGGCTCTTTCTCTGTTGTGAAATCTATGAAAGGGAAATGCCATTTCGCGGAGAACGAAATAGTTAGGAGGACGCTCGAAACTGTGTCATTCGAATACGGTGGTCCGGCAATCCACCACGGAATCTCCCTCGTTGAGTTTTGGGGATATAGCAGTACGAAACTATCGAATATCGCCGACGAAGCGAACCACGAGAGATTCGATATAGCGAGTAGGGAAAATCAAAAGCAGTTTCGAAGACTTCCACTCTCTTTCTCTATCTCTTTCTCTCTTTTTCTCTCTCTCTCTTTTTCTCTCCCTCTATTCCACGATAAAACGGAGAAATTGTCTATATCACCGTTTTCTCTTCTTCGAAACGTTAGTATCTATCTGCCGTATAGTTGAAAGATTTCGTACAACTTCTCTTATTTATTTTTCTTAATGTTTCACGAGATAACAATGCGAAAACAAACGAAGTAAAAATAAAAAATTTTCCCGACGTACTTTTCCACAGTATTAAAATCAATATCACATATTGCAACGATCGAGAAAGGATTGGGCATTATGTAGCGTTCAAAGAAGAAGAAGAAGAAGAAGAAGAAGAGAAAAAAAAAATATAGAAAGGAAAAGAAAAAGATGGAAGAAAGGAAGAAAAAAAAAATGGGGGGAAAAAAGAATCCATAATAAAGCTTAAAATAGATGTAACGAAAGTTTTTTGCATAAAGTTAACTTGGACACTAACCTGTATAATTGCCGATGGTCTCATGAAGCTGTGTCGTCGTATTATAGGCAGAGGGATGATATTGGGCCGGTAGAGGGGGGCAAATTGGTCCCTTGTCCTCGCTCTCTTCCTGTACTGAAACCTACGGTCGAATATCAAGCGTTATCGTTAATGCAT
Source organism: Vespa crabro (assembly GCF_910589235.1). NCBI lineage: Eukaryota > Metazoa > Arthropoda > Insecta > Hymenoptera > Vespidae > Vespa > Vespa crabro. The sequence goes on from NC_060965.1 coordinate 2,387,903, forward strand.
CTGACATTTATGCACACACATTGAGCATGTATAGTAGTATATCGGGACCTATGGTTAAAAGCGATACACTCCTAGGAACTATTCCTCGTATTCGTATTCGTATTCATACTCATACTCATGCTCGTACTCATACTCGTACTCATACTTGAAATATTACTCTCTCTCTCTCTCTCTTTATATATATATATATATATATATATATATATATATATATATATATATATTTGTCTCCCTCCCTCTCTCTCTCTGTCTTTCTATCTCTCTATCTCTATCTGACTTTCTCTTTCTAATGCAGAATATTCATAGTCGATGAAATGGAAACAGAGAGACGATGCGAGGACCAACTCACACGGCGTTATATCGGTCCATGGATATTCTACATCCAACGACTCTCGTTCCTCTAACTCTACGGGCTTGAAGCTGCGTTATCGATTCATCTCCGGATTAAATTCATCACGACAAAGAGACAGAGGGAAAGAGAGAGAAAGAGAGAAAGAGAGAGAGCAATATTTCGTGATATTGACTAGAGTGTGATTATTTATCGATATTCGTTTCAATAATCGATATATATATATATATATATATATATATGTATATTGTTCAAGATTACCTTTCGATACAAACTATATCTCTCTCACTGTCTTTCTTTTGAAATGATTTCATCAAAGTGTCGATTAAATGTTTCCCCGCTAGATCAAATCACTTTGTGGTTTTCCCTCGGAACGTCAAGTTTGTTTATCTACATATCTATTTTTCTCTCTCTTTCTCTCTTTCCATGTTTTATTTCAAGATGTGAATAACCTGGATTTATGCAAGCGAATATAAGTAGATACATACGATAAAGCTTGATGTCTATGAAATAATAATTGAATTATATCTTAATTAAAATTTTATGAAAAATTAAGTTACGTGATACGCGAGTATACGATATTTGATATGTTATATCAAAAGAAACAAAAAAAAAAAAAAATAAAAATGATAGAATTGTATTTTTTATATTTAAATGTGTTTAACGACGAATGAAAATGAATCAACATATACAGAGAGGAAAAAAAAATATATATATATATATATATATGTATATATATGTATAAATATCAATTAAACTGGATAAAGATGATCTACAAATACAAATTAATTTCAATTTATTTTGTTAATACGGGAATCAATTTATAGAGAGATATTTGTCACGAGAATATCTCTGACTACTTAACGCCGAAATCAGCTGACCGATTAGCTTTTGGATTAAGTGTTTGAGCTGTCTGATCGGTACGATTATCGTTCACTAAAATCGTTTGAAAAACTAGCGTGTGATATCGCATATTCAAGCTTCTCATTTCGATATGATCGATTAACGACAAATCGATGTCGTATCGATCGCTAATAAGTTTGAATCTCTGAGCGAACTGTTACAGTCAATATTTTCCTAACGACTTTGCCAACCATCCCTCCCCCTTTACCCTATTTCGAGTTCGGCACAAAGCTGCAATGATTTTTAACTTTTATTTCGACGTATAAAGAACACGTGGATTATTCGTTTGTATAATTTTTTTGTTTTTTGTTTTTACTTTTCTTTTCCTTTTTTTCAATTTTTCTTTTTGTTTTCTTTTATGCAAATACACGTAATATAAATAAAATGAATACACGTGTTCAGCACTACGTTGCGATTTAATTTCCGTATAAATATAATTTTTTCTTCTCCTTTTGGATTATTTATCCTTATTCTTCTTTTATTTTTTCATTTTTTTTTTTTTTTTGACTGCTTGTTACAGTTTCGCATATCAGACTAAGAAACAAAATATTTTTTTATGCAAGAAACATATATAACTATACGTGTATGTATAGTTATATAAACGTATATAATTATACTAGCCACATATGGGACAATAATTTTTATAGAAAAAAATTGTCGTATGTTCATTGATACATATTTATGTTAAAACTATACCCTCAAAGATAGAATATAAATTATAATTTTACAATAAGCCAATATATTATATATATATATATGTGTGTGTCTGTGTGTGTATATGTGTGTGTATACATATATATATATATAAATTTAACATTTATCGTCAGATTACGTATAACAATTACATGGATTAAATGTCCGTTAATATTTATATTTTTCTTCTTATCGATTTTTGCGATTGAAGCAAAGTGTTGAGACCTTTTACAAGTTCTCATGAATGCATCAAACAAAATTTATACAATATATGTACCTACATATAATGGTCGTAAAATCTCTCAACGTAAGATTTATCCGTTCATTCGGTTCACTCGTTCATGTCGTTTCGTACAAATCCATCCGCGCGTATTTATTGGGTCAATCGACGAGGAAGAACGGGCTGAGAGAGATAGAGAGAGATAAATAGAGAGAAGTAGGGAGAGAGAGAGAGAGAGAGAGAGAGATAGATAGATAGATAGATAGATAGATAGAGAAAGAGAGAGAGAGAGAAACAGAGGGAGAGGGAGAGATAGAGTTTGTGCTTGTATGTTCATGTGAGTTCATCCGAAAGAAAGAGAGAGAGAGAGAGAGAGAGAGAGAGAGAGAGAGAGAGAAAGATGAATACTACAGCTGCGTGTCATGTATTCGAACGTAAAACTCTCCGCTAATCTCCGCTATTCCCTACTCCAGCTCTCTTCACTGGCCCATTTATAATAAAAACGTTTCCATTTGTGGCTGATGTAGGTCGCGTCGCGTTATATCGCGTGTCACCCGACAAACGGTTTTATTTCGAGCATATATATATATATATATATATATATATATACTTATATATATATATATATATATATATATATATTTATATATATTTCGAAAAGCGAAGCAACAAAAAAAAACAGGAAAAAGGAACAAGGAGAGAGAGAGAGAGAGAGAGAGAGAGAGAGAGAACTAGAGAGAATAATGAAAAGAAGAAAACTGAACAAAAAAAAAAAATATATATATATATAAATAAGCGCATCGAGTTTTACTCTGAGAGCAGAAACGAATTATGTCGATGTACAAAAGGATACAAACAACACGCAATATTACTTTGCAGGAATATCGGTAACCGATGATCGGGTCTCTTCGTTTCGCGCTTATAATGAATAAACGACCCGATAAAGCGAGATTCCTGGTGCTTCCACGGGCGTATTAATTTAAACCCGGTTTTTATTTTTTTTTGTTCTTTTTCTTTCTTTTTTTTGTCTTTTCCTTTTGCTCTTTTTCCTTCTTTCCCTTTCTTTTTTTTTTCTTATTTTTTTTTCTTTTTTTTTTCCTTTCTTTTTTAGAAATCCTGAGACCATTATTACCACGCGAACAAAATAAAAGGAAAATTGAAAGGAGAAAAAGAAAACAAACGAAAGGATAAGGAAGAGAGAAGTGGATAACATTAAAAAAAAAAAAAAAAAAGAAAAAAGAAAAAGAAAGAAAAAAGAAAAAAGAAATAGAAAAAGAAAAAGACAAATAAACAAATAAATAAAAGTAAAGCAAGAAGAAGGAGCAAAGGGATATTATTCGTAAAGGGACACAGGGGAAATAAAATTGTGGTATCGGTTGAAAAGGTCCAGGCATAGAAGGGTCTAAAAAAAATTGTTCTTTTTGTCTTTTTCCATTTACCCCTCCTATCAAACTGTCACCTTTATCGTCCGCTCCCTCCACATCCCCTTCTCGTTCATATACAAACTATCCTCTTCATATATAATACTCGTATACTTTGCAATTCAATGAAAGACTTTATATTATTGCATTCAATCATGCAGATTTATATTCGAATGCATTCTCATTTAAGAAGAAAATAATTCGTACGTGCCGATGCTAAGCATCAAAGTTGTTTATAAAAGCAAACGTAGCTAAAAAAAAAAAAAAAAATAAAAGAAAAAGAAAAAGAAAAAAAGACAAAAAGAGAAAAAAAGGCGAACGATTGGATAATGAAGATTCTTATCGCCCACGTCTCTCTCTCTCTCTCTCTTTCTCTCTCTCTCTCTCTCTATCTCTATCTCTATCTCTATCTCTATCTCTATCTCTTCCTTCGTTCTCCTTGTCTTTCGACGAAACGTGCGCGAGCTCGAAAGGAAAAAAAGGACGAGGGTGAGTTGGTGAGAGAAAGAAGAGAGAAAAGAAAAGGAAAGAAAAGAAAAGAAAAAAAAAAAATAGGAAGAAGAAGGAAAAAAAGGAAAATCGAGAGAGGAATACGCGAAGAAACAAAAAGGCAAAAAAAAAAGATGAGGGGACTTCGGAAATTAGCTGTTTTATTACAACGAATGATCCCTAAGGGATAGGACGATGACGAGGTACGGCTAATTAGTTCCCACGGTATCTCTCTCGAGAGACTTGTTATTCTCATTCCTTTTTCATTTTCCTTTTCTTCCTTTCTTCCTTCTACTTTTTGGTATTTTTTCTTTTCTTTCTTTCTTTTTTTTTTTTTTTTTCGTTTCTTTCTTCCTCCTTTTTGGCGACTCTTCCGCGAGTACGCCATTGACTGATAGATATTTCGAATACCCTTAATAGGATCTTTGAAGAACACAAGGTGTATCTCTCTTTTCTAATTATCAAATCAATAGTACCCCATATACTTGTCTATCTTTTTCTTTTTCTTATACTTTCTCTTTGTTCTTTTTTTTTTTTTTCGAAATAATATAATTCTATCAACAAATTTTATCGTATTAGTTCGATACAATTATAGAAGATATAAGAGACGGATTATTATTGAATAAATCATTTCTTCATAGATACTCGTGAATTTAGATAAAAATTTTCGTGGTAACGTTTGAAGTTATTTTTTTTTTTTTTTCTTTCTTTTTTCTTGAAACATTCAAATAATATTCGCAAGATAATATCCATTGATATTGATATGGTACTTTAAAGTTAGGCCTTAGGCAAGGGCTGTCAGAAGCAGCATTGCCGAAGGGTAGAAGAGTCTACGGGGTTGTTAATTTCCGTTTTAGGAGGAGCGTCGAAGGAATCAGCCTGGTGAGATGCCACGGCACACCGTTAAGATAAGATAACCACTTAGCCATTGGGATTCTATGCGAGAGTCTCTCTCTCTCTCTCTCTCTCTTTCTCTTTTCCTTCCTATCTTTCTGTTTCTCTTCCTTGCTCGAACGTTTGCATTTCTCTCTCTTTCTTTCCTTCGCTCTTTCACTCTTTCGCTCTTTCTTCGTTCGAACGTTTCACCCAACGTCGATTTTTCTTTTTTTTTTTTTCCTTTTTATACTCCTGTACTGAATTACATGCTCACACTCGCGCACAGGAGAAACTCCTGTTGGTCCCTTATGTACTTATCTACACGTCCCTCTTTTCCCGTTAAGGCTATCTAAAAGTCCTGTACTGACTTCCTGACCTCTTATGGCCGATCATTTTGCCCTGATGGCTCGATCAACGCGTTAACTCGACAACAAACGATCGATGTATATTTCTTAAACACCGGCATATCTCATTTTATCGTTCACCCTAAGGGAAAATTTCTAACTAAACGAAAACTAAATGAAAATCGTATGTATATAATGGACGAATAATATATATATATATATATTGCATTATTTTAATTGTTAATTATATCAGTGAATGAATTATAATAAAATTGATCAATGAAATATAATAAAATTTTAAATATACAATTGGTGGATAATTAACGTCAAAATTATTATATAAGTTATGGAGGAATTATTTTTTTAATACTAATGAACATTGCGCATACCAGACGCGCTTGTTATTTTTTATTCGTTAAAATAAATAAAACTCGATTCCCAAGTGGAAAGGAAATTTTTATTAACTTCTTTTTTTTTCTTTTTCTTTTTCCTTTTTTTTTTTTTTTTTACAAACCTCTTCCTCCATAACCTAAGCTAAAAGAGACACACGTACAAATATAAACGTAAAGAGTAAAGAGAACTGAAATGGAAATGGACATGTCTTTAATAATTCTCCCTCGTTCGAGTGGGTTCGAGTTAGAACAAAATTTACGACATGGATATGCACGGCGGTTTGAAGTTTGCCGTTGAAGTAATAGAGAAAGTACTACATGGACTATCCGTGCCTGTTCAAAGATTTAATTCAAGCTCTTGACGTTTTACGTTACCAAGAAGGATAAGGATAGTGAAACGGAAAAAAATAAAAGAGGTAGATAGATACAAAAAGAGAGAGAGAGAGAGAGAGAGAGAGAGAGAGACAAAGGAAGAGAGAGATACTCATCCTTCTTTCTTTTTCTCTTTCTTTGTTGCTAATCAACTTAAATTAATTAAATGTACGACAATGTAGAAACAAAGTTGAAAGGTTCTTCTGTATGGGTTTTTTTTTTCTTTTCTTTTTCTTTTTTCTCTCTCTTTGTTCTTTTTTGGAGTAAAAAGCGTTGATATTTTTTTTCCATTATTTTTCTCTCTCCCTCTCTTTTTTCTATTTTTTTTTTCTCTTTTCTTTTTTTTTTCTTTTTTTTTTTTTTTTTTTTAACCAGCTTTCATCGAAAGAGAAAGAGAGAGAGAGAGAGAGAGAGAGAGAGAGAGAGAGAGAGAGAGAGATAGTTTCATTCATTTACCCTTTGCAAGATCGAAACGATATCGGTCCGGTAGCGAACTTTAGTTTACCGTTTGTTCATTGTAAGATATTGGAACGTGATAACGGCCGTTCGGGAAAAGTATTTCCAGAGTAATATTCCCAGTCGACATTCTCTATTTGTGCGGACTTCCTCTCTGGACAAACTTTCCGTTAGTTCCCATTCTCGATTCCCATAGACACAAACGCAAACGCATTTATGCGCGGGACAAAGTTATCAAAAAGTTGATATTCACTTTTGTAAATATCTCGCAATAAGATAAGATAATAAACGAGAAAAAAGAAAAGATAAAGGAGAGAAAAGGGGAGAAAGAAAAAAGTGAAAAAAAAAAACGGGAGAGAGAGAGAGAGTGGGGGGAGGGGAGGGGGATGGAAGAAAGGAAGAAAAAAAGAAAGAAAGAGAAATAGAAAGAGACGAACGAAGCAATAGTTCTTTTTTTTTTTGTTTTCCTTTTTTTGGGGGGGGGGGGCGAGCGGAGGAGCGAAAGGACCGGAGAATCGTTTAAATGGATACGTGCAATGATATTATTATGTTAGAAGGAAAAAAGAAAAACAAAAAAAAAAAAGAAAATAAGAAAGTACGTGCGAAAATTAACTTACCTTGAGATCGGCTTGTTGATCGTAAAATGTTGGCGGTGCAAGAGCAGCCTTCAATCTACGATTTCGATAGAATATAAACATGATGGCGGCAAGTAGCATTATGATCACCGTTGTTAATAATCCAATGACCAAACCGACAAACTGTTTTGTCTCAGGCTCTTGTTTCTTATCTGGAACTGAACGGAATAATATGTATTGTTAGATTAAATATCGATAACTAAAGGAAATTTCTTCCGAAAAAGATGATCGCATTATTAACAGAACAAATTCTTATTATTATATAACGTAATAAAATTACATAGAAACTTTTATTGTTCATTGTTTCAACGTAATATAATAGTTTTTCAATTTAAATGTATTTTATTCGTAATATTAAACGATCATTCTATCGATGAGTTCCAATAAATTTCATCTTATTTATTATAAATAATAACGATTGGAAATCGATAGAAATTATTAAAAGTGAGATATAATTTTAATCCCATAGCAAGAAGAAAAAAAAAAAAAAAAAGAAAAAGAAAAAAAAGAGAAAAAATAAATTCTTTTCGATCGACATTAAATTTAATGTACAGATAGATAAATAATATCCTTTTGGAGAATAATTTCGATCGTAATAAATCGATTAATTTACATTTAGGATTATATTATTAGATATTTCAATGCGTATATCGTATATGTACACACACATATATATATATATATTTCATTTGCCGCATTTATGTTTAGGTATATAAATTTCTATACGAATACATATATATATATATATATATATATATATATATATATCTATCTATATGTATGTATATACCTGCGTACTTATAAAGCCGTCACATCACACAAAGTGGTCACCTAACGCATAAGGCCACGCGTCCTATTACGCTAGGAAGCATCGTTACAGGCAGACCCGCATAATGTACGATCGGACGATAATGATGATTGTGCTGGACGCGAAGCTCACAACCTATACTCCGCTTGAGCAGCACCTTGTCGATCGATCGATCTGATTACAAAATGTTCGGCCTATCCCATGTACCGTCTATCCAACTGATTTCATCAGGAGCATAGTATAACGCTAGTCTCTCTCTCTCTCTCTCTCTCTCTCTCTCTCTCTCTCTTTTTTCTTTCTCTCTCTCTCACTCTCTCTCTTTTTCTCTCTTAAACATATTTCATGTCGTACCTTTATTGAATTTTTTTTCCCCTACTCGTTAATAAAAAGCCAGCTCAGGTTTTACACGAACTTTCCCTGCGATCATTTTAAACATGCAAATAAACGAATATTATTAGAATTTTATTCGGGATATTTAACGTCTAATTAAAAAAAAAAGAAAAAAAAAAAAAAGAGCAAAAAAAAAAAAAGATAAATAAATAAAAAAAGAAAGAAAGAAAGAAAGAAAGAGAAGAATAAAGAAAGATAGGAACGATCGATCGAACGTTTCTCATGGATAGGTATTTATGAAATAAATTGAAGATTTATTAAATTCATTTTTACGTAGGGAAAAAAAAAAAAAGAAGAAAAAGAAAAGAAATCAAGAAAAAAAAAAAAGAAAAAGAAAAATAAGGAAAATCCAATGGTTATAACGAAATTGAAATTCAACTTAAATGCATACCTTTTCGCCTTGCCTGCCAAGTCGAAAAGGAAAGAAGAAGAAGAAGAAGAAGAAGAAGAAGAAGAAAAAGAAAAGAAAAAGAACAAAAAAAAAAGAGAGAAAAGAAAAAAGAAAATGAAAAAGAAAAAGAGAAAGAAATGAGCCCGAGCGCGTCAGCATTTTCGAGAAAGGAGAACTTTCGCGATTGGTAACTTCATTTCCCTTTAAGTTATTACTACTCGGAGGTAGGTGAAACGAAGCCTCTTTTGAAGCTTTTGCAGTGCGTCGTTTGTTAACGTACAGCTCAAAACGTACGCCTCGGCTCGGCTCGAGAAAAGCGTGTCGTTACTTTTCTCCTTTTCTAGCTTACCCTCTTTCTCTATTTTCTTTCTCTCTCTCTCTCTCTCTCTCTCTCTCTCTCTCACTCACCCCCTCTCTCTTTCTCTTTCTCTCCTTCTCATTCGCTCACTCTTTCGTTCTCTTTTCTTTACTCTCATTTTTACCCCTTTCCTTTCCTCGTACTTTTCCGCTTTTTACTCGCGTATTATCACATGGATGAATACTTTTACCCCGGGTGCAAATATGGAGCAACGTGTAATGAAACATTAGGCATGTCGTATTTAAAATGAAAGAATAGAAAGAGAAGAAGGTATAAGGGAAAAAAAAAAGGTCTACTTTGATTTTTCATTTTGCTCATATTCTATCTTTCTCTATCTCTCTCTCTCTCTCTCTCTCTCTCTCTCTCTCTCTCTCTCTCTCTCTCTCTCTCTCTCTCTCTGTATTTTTCATAGTTTTAAGATAAGAAAATTCTTACTTATTAAATTCATTTTAGATTCTTTCCCTTTATCTCCATTGCTTGAAGGTCTAAAGGATGGTAGAAATTGATAAAGAAGGATAGTAAAATGATATAGATTTTCTCTTTTAAACAACTCGATGGAAGATATTAATGGGAAACTTTGATCTTTCCTTCCTTATCCTTTTAAAAGTTCGAAGGACACCGATACTAACTGAAGAGACTGTCAAGGAATAAAGTCGTGGAAGAAATTAATCGTTTTAATTGGCTTCATTCCTTGCCGTTAGTTCTGCCTTGGAAAAGAAAAAAGAAAAAGAGAAAAAAAAAAAAGAAAAGAAAAAGAGAAAGAAAAAAGAAAAAGAAAAAGAAACAAGAAAGAAAAGTAAGAAAGAAAACCGACCGAGTGATTCTCAAGTGTGTTTTTGTTTTTTCCATTCTTTCTTTTCTTACTTTGTCTTTTCTTATTCTTTGTTTTTTTCTTTTTTTCTTTTTTTTTCTTTTTTGTTTTTTTGTAACCTGCAAACGATTTCCCTTGTAAACGATTTCCCATGGCTATTGATATATCCTACCTTTGAGCAACGATTATTTATTTCTTTAATAGTTCGACAATAGAAAATAATTATTCGAGCTGATAATTAGAAATTCATTTTTGCAATATAAGTCGATTTAATCTGATTATCTTTTTCATTCATTAGAAGATCGATATAGCGTTCGTCAAATATTTTTCTTTAATAACAATCACCTTAAGGAACGTGACTTATACGTATCATATATATATATATATATATATATATATATATATATATATATATATATATATATATTCTTTATTGGATGTACTTTCAACAGTCTGTAGACGTAATCATCAAGCTTAAAGTTAGTATTTGCTTGTTGTTAAACGTCGCGAAAAAGCATAAGAGTATTTTTCTTTTCTTTTTCTCTTTTTTTCTTTTTTTCTTTTTCCCCAAGTGAAACAATGCCTGATACCGGAAAAACTCACAGGCGTTATCGTTGTTTTCCTCCTTATTAAAAGTGGCCTTCACTTCGTCCCTTTGCAACGGACCCTCGTTATTCTGATAGGGGCTGCCAGTCGCTAGTACAATGGAACTTTTGTTCTTTGCATCCTCGTCGTCAGTGTTGTTCCATTCCGAAAGAACTGTAACATATCATGGGATTGCAATTAATAATTTTTCAATGAAACGATTAAAATTTTTCAATCGTTCCAATATACTAATATCTATATGTATATAATTATAAATATTGTCAGAGGTGTTCATTGAAGTTAGAATAAAATTATAAATTTAATTTTTATTGACGTATGAATATAAATAGAATTTTTTCCGTATTATTATTAATATCGATATCAAATCTATCGTTATTCAATTAAATGATATTATTTTAATTTTATTTTCTATTTAATATATTCCTATTGTCAAATAGAATTTCTATATTTCGTGGATTTCTACGTTTGAATGAATTTTATAACATACCTGATTCGAAGATTACTTCGCTGAGCATGATCCACCGTGCCGCGAAATATAGTTGAAGCTTGAGAAAGCGAGCGGCACGCGAGTGAAGCTTTATAGTAACCTCGCGGGCTTGCTCCAACACCAGGTCTGGTATGTAAGAGAAATGGACAGGTTCCCCGTTAAACTGGTTTCCACCGACGCCGAGATAAACCTTCGCGTAGGAGAATACCTACGGAGGTTTCAAGCGTGAAATGCCAGCCAGAGTGAGAAGACAAAGAAGACTTTGTTTGGCTTGACAAGTTAAAGCAACGTCTTCGTTTAGAGTCTGAAACTCTATCTCGACTCATCTCGCCAAAAGAGAAGGAAAATAATATAACAATAAATTCTTATCTTTCTTTATTTTTCTTTTTCTTTTTCTTTTTCTTTTTCTTTCTTCTTCTTCTTCTTCTTCTTCTTTTGATTTATTTATTTATTTATTAATTTTTTCTTGTTTTTTTTTTCTTGTTTCCTTTTTTTTTTTTTTATTTACTTATTCATTTATTACGTTTACCTGTACGTCCTTGGTGAAATAATTGTTCATGTGCAGGTGTATGGCAGTGAAGTTTCTTGAGTAATCGAACTCAAACGTTATCTCAACTGGTTTGCCCAACATATTTGGCGTGTCGTTCTTCCATCCGACCCATTCGTATCCTGAAATAAAAACAAAACAAAAATATATATATATATATATATATATATATATATATATATATATATATATATATATATATTTAGAATCAAAAACTCATAGAGAAAGTTTATTAATACAGTAGATAAAGTTGATCTCTTGAAAATAAATTTAAACGATATCGTATGGGGATGGTCGTTGATTAATTCAAGATTTTTAGTACGAGATACGTTCAAATAAATGTACGAATTTATATAATTCATTTGGAATAGTTAAAAAAACAAAAAAAGGAGAAAAAGTAAAAAAAAAAAAAAAAAATAAATAAAAAGCAGTTTTTCGAAACGAAATAGAACGAGGCTGTCAATCTAGCGCTCAATAAAGTTAGTTTAAAAAAATAAAAATAGGAAAAAAAATGAAAAGAGAGAGACAGAGAGAGAGAGAGAGAGAGAGAGAGAGAGAGAAAAAGAGAAAAAGTAAATTTATCGAATCGCTCACTCCCCATTTCCCTTCCAGTACCGATCTGTCCCAATGTAGCGTCCTCTTGAAAAGTATTATATCCGATAATTTTATCGGTGCACGTACCGACGAAAAATGAAACGTCTCGCGTGATCGTAGCGAAGTGACGGCTCCTACGTGACGCGAATTTGATCGCGAATGGATAACCGCATTTTCATTATATTGTTGATTTAATTATGAAACTACGTTCTACCTCTACGTCCGGCCAATGAGTGTTTTCATCTCGATTGAAGATTTAGAGGTAGGTATCGAGTAACGCGTATAAAAATTTCTCTCTACCTATCTATTTCTCTCTCATTCTTCTTTTACACACACACACACACACACACACATATATATATATATATGTATGCGTGTATTCATTCATGGAAGACCTTTCATTTTAAACGTTTACTCTTAAAATTTAACAAGTATATTAAATCGAATTGGCTTTAATAATAACTTTCCTCGAGATATTCATTACGTATCTTTCGATCAATATATATATATATATATTGATTGTATGTATAGGAATTATTATAAATTCATAACTAATTTATTCCGCGGCACAATGCACTTTTATACTAATTAAATGGACGTATTATAGAATTGAATTGGTGATAATAAATCGTGCCTGGAAAATAACGTTCTACATTAATATCGCGTTGGGATCGAGTAGACGAGATTCGTTCGTCTCGTTGTTGTTTTCTTTATTCTCATTTTTTTTTCTTTCTTTCTTTCTTTCTTTTTCTTTTCTTCTTTCTTTCCTTTTTTTTTTGTCCTTCTAATTTCACGTATTTTCATCGCAGAAGTCCTTTAACGTGACATCCGGTAAATAAGCTTTGTTGGAAAACAACGGAACGGTTGAATGCAAGAGTTTTCGAGGCACGAACCAACCACAGAAGCAGTTATTGCACAGCTTTTTCTCTTACCAACCCTCCCGCCATTTAGATTCTTTCTACGAGTGCGTGCGGCATTGGGAGAACACGTTTCCTTTTTCCTAAAGGAATACGTGGATTGAAAATGGGCTGCAACAACCATAAACTCAATGTGAAAAGATAAAACTTCGATCCTTTTCTTCTTTCAACCAACCATTATCCCATTATTTTTATTCCAACGTATGTCATTTTACCGGTATAGAAATCATTAATTATATTTATTGATTTATATGAATTGCAGATATTATATTTACTATATAAAGGTATCATATAATTTTGATTTAATTCAACTCGTCTCATGTCTTGCTGCAATAAGCTGCAAGACTTAATTAAGGAGGATTAATTTGTTAATTTCACCGAAAGAGAAAAAAAGGAAAACAAAAAGGAAAAGAAAAAGAAAAAAGAAACAAAAAGGAGAGAGAAAAAAGGAACGTAGTCCTCGTTTTAGAGGTAATTCTCGCTTAATTCGCTTGCAAAATGTTTACCTTATCGGTGTTAATATTTCCATTATCAGGTAGTACCCGCACAGTGTACCGTGCTAATGAGTTTAATTAATAATGAGCTTAATATATTGCAAATGATACAAGACAAAATTTGAAGCTTTTAATTTAAAACATGATAGAACGATTATAGCAATATCTTACCTTTGTTAATATTCGAATTTATTGTAATAAGAAAATTATATAATTTGAAAATAAATCTATTTTCTTTCTTTTTTTTTTTTTTTACTTTATTTTTGCGAATTAATATTTTTTGTCTTTTTTTTTTTTTTTTTGTCGTTGAGTTTATTATACGTTACGTAGAATTTCAATCGTTTCAGCCGTTTACATGTTGTATGTATCAGAATCATAGACCATTCGGATCGTTCTTCGACAACAACTCATCCTTTAGTTCCTTCTACCCTACGTTGGTATATTCTCAAAGTCCTTGGTACCTTCTCTTGTGTGTTATATCGCTTTGACTTATCCGTCTTTCATATAAACCCCCCCCCATAGAATCTACTACTACTACTACTACTAGTAGTAGTTACCAGTATTACCACTACCACTATGGCAACCATCCTTAATATTGTCCCACGAGTAAATAGTTTTCAGTTTCCTGTGTCGTCGGTGCCTTCGTTCACTATCTACCATCAATTCTAAAGCTTCACGAGGGTCGTAAGATAAGCAACAATGTTTAGGTGTCTAGTGCTTACCGCACGATGATTTTCTCTTCTCTTAACGTTTATATGTATTTTTTTTTCTTTTTTTTTTTTTTTTTTTTTTCCCCCCAAATAGAACTCTAATAAAATTCATAGATCCGAGTAACGATGTTATCCATTTTAAATGTTTTTCTTTTTTCTTCTCGAAATACTCGAAAATAATTTATTGAATTATTTATTCGTAAGAGAAAATAATAAGGAAAAAGTGAAACGATGAGAAAGCTATAGAAATGATGCTTTCCTTTTTTCCTTTCTCTCGTTATTGTCGTTATTTTTATTTCTTTTCTTTTTTTCTTTTTTTTCTTTCTCCCCTTGATTTTTAGCACAATCAAAAGTATCTCGTTCGTAGGTGTCTGATTCTCATTCTCTGGTGTTTTGATTTGTTGTTTTTTTTTTTTTTTTTTTGGCTTTCGAATCATTTGAGTGGCTCGAACGTTGGCACTGCCATGGACTTAAAAGTTTAGAAAGGAATGGAAAAAAAATAGAAGGATATATAGATACGATGCGAGACGTTGACCGCTCCGAGATGTCCCTTGGCATAAATGGAAAGATACAAATGTATCCAGAGAGCGGATAAACAGGCAATGCGGCTTCCAGACTATGTATGGTGCTTCAATATAAATGTAAATTGGAACCGATTTGAGTGCGCTCGTGGAACATGTTTTGGATTCGAGGGTCCAAGCTTTTCCTTCCTTCCTTCCTTCCTTCCTTCCTTTTTCGTCGCATCGAAAGATTATCCCTACCTATAGAATATTTCTCTCTTCCGTTCTAAACTCTCAAACGCACCTGTTATCAACCACCTTGCTCCGTCGCGCCGCATGAAATTTTCCTCGTTCCGTTAGCTCACTCGCAATCCTAACATCGACATTGCCAATGGATAGGATATTAACGAAATATGCGAAACTTGATAAATAATTTCCCTTGTTTTCATTTTATGTTTCCTACCATCGTCTATTTTAAAGGTATAATTATAAACGGCAGGTAGGGACCGGTAAGATGATGGAAAATATTATCCAAGGGGAGTTGTTGCCATGTAATTAAAAAAAAAAAAAAAAAAGAAAAGGAAGAAGAAAAAAGGAAAAAAAAAATAAAACTCCAACCGTGTTCCTCTACCGATTTTGAATAAACTCGAGACGATCGGATGTAATATTATTTACCTTTATATATTTACCATCACGATAATAATTTATGCAAAAGTAAATGTAATAAATTTACGTAGATCAGATATAGAGAAGTAATGATTCGGAAATTGGATGAAATGAAGGAAATTCTTGAATTCACATAAAGGATTATTTGGTTAATAATGATAATGATGAATTATCCTACTCAGTATAATCTTCTATTATCCTCATTGTAATACTAGTAGTAGTAGTAGTAGTAGTAATAATAATATTAGTAATAGTAATAGTAATAGTAATAGTAATAATAAAATAAAAACTTTTATCTTAATTTCTATAAAAGATTTAACAAATGAAATTTAAGAATGTTGAATAAATTTATTATTTTTAATAATATTTATGAATATGAAATTGTTATATAAAATTAGCTTAACCCATTTAAATTTAGTCGTCTCGACACTGCTAATAACGTCGAGAAAATACACCGCCAGACGATGGATGGTATGTAGACGACATGATAAAATCAGTGTCTCATAAAAGCAGTAGGTATATTCAAACATTCTCTTTCGGCTTGGCTCATCTTGTAGACTCAAAGTAAGCTTGTGAGAGATCAGTTAGAAGGTGAATGAATGAGTAAGCGAGACAGAAAGATAGAGAGAGAGAGAGAGAGAGTGAGAAAGAGAGAGAGAGAGAGAGACAGAGATTGAAACGGTATCACTTGAATCATACTAAGATGTCTCTATAGTGCTAATCTGGACACGATCTAACGGCAACCGTAATCTTATCTAGCACGAAGGCATTGCCGTTACCTTTCCCGTTCCCGCTGATGTCCAATCTGAAGTTGTCAGGACCTTTCTGGCCGTCGACAAGTTGACCAAGTCCCCCGGAGAGGTAACCTCCTTCCTCGCTGCCATCGTATGTTCTATCGGAAAGGTCAACCTCCGAACCCCTCTTTATTCCTTGGGGCATGGAATACGAGACCAGACCCTCTAAGAAAAGAAAAAAAGAAGGAAAGAAAGAAAGGAAGAAAGAAAGAAAAAGGTAAGAAGGAAAAGTAATGCCGTATTAGTGTGTTTGACCTTTTACGTCACGTACAATC
>NC_060965.1:2406900-2414400 GCF_910589235.1 Vespa crabro
TTTTTTCTGTATATATATATATATTTTTTTTTTTTCATATATATCAGTTTTCTATTTTAAATAAATGATAATCTATTTAAATATACATTATCATACATGTTAAAAAATCTAAATTCGCGCTTAGACGTATCATGTTTGAAAATAATATTCTAAAATTAAAAAAGCAATCAGTTATTTTATATGGCAAATTTTTATCTCGACTACAGTGCCATGAGAATCAAGAGGAAATGGAAATGACCTGTCGTTCTAAGTTTTTTTTTTTAACGATCGATCGATCGTTCGATCCTGGTTTTCTCATACTCTTTCTCTCTCTCTCTCTCTCTCTCTCTCTCTCTCTCTCTCTCTCTCTCTCTTTTTCTGGCTCTCGCGATGTCTGACGATATATTAAATGGATTCGTGCCGTTTCCATGAGACTCGACGTTCGCCGTTTTTCTCGTTTACGAGGCGAGAAAGAGTGAGCGCTCAGCGGCAATTTATCGGTTCACGGATGCGTATCGTGCTTGGCTATCGATGACGATGCACTAACCGTGTTCTCGAGATATTCTAGAAATATACATATATGTAAGAGCGTGCCATGCACACTGAGGAAGGATTATTCGGGGATAAAAATCGTTTTCGAACTTGACTTTTTCATTTCTGCGTTTCATATTTGTCGTTTTTATTTAAATTGACAAGCGTCCACGACCACGCGCACGTGTGTGTATGTATGTATGTAAATATGTGTATGTTTTGTTTTTGTTTTTGTTTTTGTTTTTTACAAACATTCAAAGTGTTACTAATAAAAAAAAATTACCAAGTAATCTAATCGCTAGCCCGATCGATATATTTTCAATGAATATTTGACCAGGCGTAAAAAAAAGAGTGAAGCAGAAAAAGGGGGGAGGGAGGTGGAGGGGAAATCAAAGCGATCCTGATATTTGTTCGGTATATTGTAATAAATGAAAAAAAAAAAAAAAAAAAAAAAAAAAGAAAAAAAAAAAATAAATAAATAAATAAATATCTGATACGTAACACCAATTGGAAAATTATAATTCGTTCGGTATTTATATAATTTATTTTTCAAAATGGAGATAAAAATGTTAATTAACGATTTTCGAAACGGTTAGTTAGGAAAGGTTACACGGTTTGCACGCTTATACATATTTGGCATCGAGCTGGCAACGAAACGAGGGAAGCCACGGATGTATTATTACAAGTGCGAGTGGCAAATGCGACCGCGAGTATGACTATCCTGCGGTGCAATGTGTTGGAATACGAGACCAGCCTGGAATATACGCGATAGGAATAATTAATATAGTCATAAACAAGGCTCGCCTTCGGTTTTGCTCGTCGAGCATACTCCGATATCGTTCTGCCTAGACATAAAATTGATATCCCATGCTACTCGAGGAGGTAGAAGTGTGAACCCTTGTAAACTCAAAATATACTTTGCGTAGTTTGATGCTATCTTATATCTAAACGCATATATCCTATCAACTTGATAGATGTCTATCGTATGTTTTCGATGGTTATAGTGAACAATAGAGTAATTCATCGTCTTTAGAAACGTCTTTGTAATCGATCTTCAATGAAAGTTTTCAATGAAGTTAGTAACTCGAAGAATGAAGAATCCTAAATATTGTTTGATTACGGTTAGTCAGATTATTATCTTGGATAGATAGAAAGTTAGATCTATGTAGATGAGTCGAAAGTGTAAGTTATCTTTTAAATTTTAAATTACACTTCTTAGAAAGTAATTTATATCTATTTATTTATTTTCTTTTCTTTTTTTTCTTCTTCCTCTTCTTCTTCTTTTAGATTTTTAAATCACTAGACAATTTGTAATTCTTAAAATTATACAAACTTTTCGTTTAATCTTTTAACGTTCTAAAGGATTCAAATGGATTACATTGGGATAAAATTTAATTATAATATTGTTTCATTTAAGTAAACCAACCTCTTTTTATTCTAATACAATAAGAAACATTATTTCTTTCAAATATGAATCGTCGATGTTACGTTTATTGCATCGCCCAAAATGGTTTATAAGCAATGATTAAGATCGACATTTAATCCAACTGACATCACGATCAATTTTAATGGTCCATTTTGGCGGCTTTCTTGTCGTTGATGAATGATATTTACGTCATTGTTGAAATTTAAACGAATGGAACGGCCGTGCGTAGGTACTATTATCGGAAGACAATGGAATTCATCGGCTAATGTAATTAATAGTTATATAGTATTCTATTACGTGCTGTTATAGGATACCGTTCTGCGTGTTTTCATTGTTACGCTTCATACACACGCAATAAAATAAAAATGAACACAATGGAAAAAACGTGTACGGTATAAATGATATTTTTATATTCTATTATATCTTCGATAAACATCGAAGAGCATTATTTTCTTTACAGTTTTATTTGTTCATTTATTTATTTATTTATTTATTTATTTATTAATATATTTATATATTTATTTATTTATTTATTTATTTATTTATTTATTTATTTGTTTGTTTGTTTGTTTGTTTGTTTATTTATAATGCGAACGCAAAAAGTAATTTTCTTAAAAAGTATAGCCGATCGAAAAATTGTCATTTGAAAGAGAAAATTAATAAATAATAATGAAGGTAACGCGAATGAATTTTTTAATTTACTTTAATTTTTTACAAGCAAAGATTTGTAACGTAGCAATGATTCAAGTTTGTCCGTCGATAAAGAAACCTTTCTTATATCTAACCGTACTATACGTTAACTCACAATGACTGAAAAATAGTCCTCGCGAGGGATCCCAAGAAGGTTATAGCCACGATCGAACGTATTTTCTTTGAGGGTTTGACATCCTAAGAGAAAAACTTTATACTCTTCTCGTTCATACTTTTTATCATCGAGCTTTCCGTAAGTCGCTTAAGATCCTCTCGACGTTTGCGATATTTTATACTTTCTAAAATGTAACAAATATTACTCGAATCATCGTTAGATCAAAGAAATTGATATTAATTAATCGATAGATAATAAATTCATTCGAACGATATAATATTATGAAAGTGAAATAAGAGGAATATTATTTTTAAAAATTATACATTTCAGTTTGAGTATTAACGATATTCCAATTAAAGTCTTGCGAATGTGAGCAAACAAAAATTCAAAGATAATTTTGTATAATGAAATTGGAACGATATAATAAAACTTAAGAGAAAGTAATAGAGATAGAGAATGAAGCGAACGGTGTGCGAGAGAGAGAGAGAGAGAGAGAGAGAGAGAGAGAGAGAGAGAGAGAGAGAGAGAGAGATAGGGTGCAAGAAAGTAGCGTATTATAGCAAGTAGTTTCCCGTACGATAAAACTAAGATCGTAAACGAGAGTTTTCGCCGTTAAGATAGACCTTCTTTCGCGATTTATGGTAGATAGTATCGATGAAACGATTGGTAATTTTCCCGGAAGGTTCGGAAAAAGGACTGAGAAGAGTTTAAATGCAAGTTCAAGGGGTCATCTCTTAATCCTCTTTTTTCTCACTTTTTATCACATTCTCTTTCTCTCTCTCTCTCTCTCTTGTACTTTCAGAAGCAGAGTAGTAGAACGAGCTTACGCGGCGCCACGAACCGTCCCATTTCCGGTACGGCAGTGTCCGTGCCGCGCGCTGTGTAGGCAATTACTTGGTCGGAGGAACGAAGTAGCGGAAAGCCGCTCGCCTCTAATCTGTTTGTGGTCGAAATCACGTTCGCGCGTTTCGCTAATGAAGAACCATTTAATTTTAACACTTTTCGTAAGATATTCTAAAGTCAAAAAACACCGATTCCATCTCCTTACGCAATTTTTTCATTTTCTCTCTTTTCTCTCTCTCTCTTTCTCTTTCTCTTTCTCTTTCAATTTTTTTTCCTTTTTTTTGTTTTTTCTTTCTTTGAATTCATGAATTGTTATCATGTTACCTTCACGCACAGAAACTAAGATAGGAATTTTAGTATTCGACTGTTATAGTAATCGGATAAAGGATTAAATAAGTCGGTCACAAAAGGCTTTACTTTCTTTCCTTTGTGATTTGTCTAAACGAAAAAAACGCGAGATACTAAAGCAGACATTTTCTTTCTTCATTTCTCTCTCTCTCTCTCTCTCTCTCTCTCTCTCTCTCTTCAAAAAGATTTTCAATTTATCGATTTTTCCTAAAGAATAATCTTAGAAATCGATAATGCATATAACGTAGTTATAGCGAGCCATTGCAAAGAGATAATCGATAGACCTCAATGATATTTTCTTCAAACGAAGAATGAACGAATCTAAAAGAGAGACCCTATTTCGATTGCTACGCTTTTTACGTAAATACGCGAGGAGAGAAACGATGATAGTTTTTCCTTTTTCTTTTTTTTTTCACCCTCCCACCCCCGTCAATCCCCCTATACCCATGCCCATGCTTTACCTCATCCCAATTGAACGTTTCAACTTAAAAAAGTCTTCAAAGTTAATTCCCCTTTCGTGGCACGTTGCTCGGAGATCGTTCTAACGAGCGATTTTTGAAGAAGAAGAAGAAAAAGAAGAAGAGGAAGAAGAAGAAGAGGAAGAAAAAAAAAAGGAGCAAGTAGTACGAAACGTTTCTTGTTCCTTCATTTCGTCTTCGAAATTCGTCTTCGAATCAAACGGTACTTATTTCTCGATTCGCTTTCTCCTTCCTCCTATTACTTCAAACCTTTTTACCTCTCTTTGATTTTATATAAAAATATAGGTATCGTAGATTCGTGTAAAAGAAAGGAACAGCAGAGCAAAGATGTCTATTGAGACTGAATTGAAGTTTAAAAGGGTTTTATTTTCTAAAAGTTTGTAGAAAACAATTGAGGAGTTAACTTGTAAATAGTTCGATCTCGTTTTTTCTTTGTTGTTGTTTTTTTTTTTTTTTTTTTTTTTTTTTTTTTTAATTATATCGAAAGAAAGAAACAAAAAGGAATATGAAGAGAAAGAAAAAAGTAAAAATCTCTTAGACGAATAATTTGATTTTTATTTTTAAATGACGTCTTATTATTCAGACACGTATCGTTTAGTTCATTCTTATTTATAAAACTTTTCGTTTTTCTTTTCTCATCTTTTATTTTTTATTTTTATTTTTTTTTATTATTATTTTCAAAGATCTAATCGTAATTAGATAAAAAGGGAACAGTAATAATATCCCGGTGACCACGAAGAAATCGTTTTAATATCGTGGAATAATTAAACCCGGTACATAATCTCAGTTTGTTCGTTCCTATTTATTTTCCTTTTTATTTTCTTTGGCACTTTTTTTCGTTATGTTCTGTTTCTCTCTCTCTCTCTCTCTCTCTCTCTCTCTCCTTTTTCCCCTTTGAATTTTTCACATAGTAGCGTGGCAAACGCATGGCGATAATGACCGTCAGCGTAATGACCATTGGGTATGGCCTCGGATAGGATCGTGCTATCTCGTAATAGCGTGGACCTATCCAGCTATACCTCCCCCACCAGGACAACTATCGCCATATTGCAATTTGAATTTCGCTGAAATCATCGGAAAAAGGCTGCCAGACCGGGAAATGAATATGTTAATTGGCTCTGGAATTGGCTGTCCCTATCAGGTGATTGATTAAAATTCGATACGTCCTGTGCTTCCGTTAAGGCCAAGCGTGATGGAATCGAGTGGCGATGGGAGGTTGAGAAGTGGTAGAAAGGGAATGGTTTAAGGATGGAGGAGGTAGTATAGGAGAGAGACGATCGTACCTCTCCTCTTCTCCTCTTCTCTCATCTCTCACTCTATCTTTCTGCTTGTTCCTTTTCTCCTCCTACCATCCTTCCACTTTCTCCTCTTCCTATCGTTCCTATCGGCCTTTTCCCCTATCCCTCCTCCTCCTCCTCCTCCTCCTCCTCCTCCTACCAACACCACCCTCAATCCCCCTTTCAACGGTGCCACTCGCGGAAGTTACTTTGTAGATAAACGAGATTGAAATTTCGATGGAAATTACCGGTGATACCTGTGGACTTAGACGAACTGTCGCCAAGTCAAACAGGGAACGGGGACTCGTCGATTAAGCACCACCACTACCACCACCATCACCACCACCATCATCACCACCATCACCACCACCACCACCACTATCATCGTCCCCCACTATCTCCTACTACACCCTTTTCCTCCTCGCGTAGCGTCATGGTATTCGCGATGTTAACGATCCTCGGAGTAACGACGTGGGTTAAAGTGCCGTATCGATATTCAATGAGGAGCACGCTCGTTACCTATGGCCCGTGAAATAACACCCATCTCTACCTCTATCTCTATCTCTCTCTGTCTCTTTATGTATCTCTATCTCTCTCTGTCTCTCTATGTACCTCTATCTCTCTATATATCTGTTTCTCGCGCATATTCATTCTCTATCCCTTTCTCTCTGTCTCTCTCTCTCTCTCTCTCTCTCTCTGTCTGCCTATCTGTCTGTCTCTTTCTCTCTCTCTCTCTCTAAATGCTGTTTATCGACGGAGCTCCGATAGAATTCTGACGTTTCTACTTGTTCGATCGTAAGCCAAAACAGGCGTATCGATAGTGTTAGCATATGGGAGATATAATAGTTATCTTCCTAGTCATTGAACGTTGATTAATGGAAGATATTCGTTCGGATGGTGCGTGCAGTCCTGTTTAATGATCGATACTAATTTAACGATTTGACGTTAAATGATTTCTTCTTCTTCTTCTTCTTCTTTTTGATTTTCTATCGAGTAAATAATTGCGAGAATAATTATAACTTAATTGTGTAGCCTTAATTAATTCAATTGAAACGTTCCAATTTAGTTCAAAAACCAAAATTTTCATATTTCTTAAGAAAACTCTAAGTTCAAGGGGAAGGAGGAGCAGGGAGGGAAGGTGGATTAAAAAAGAAAAAATTGATGAATGATTATATTAATTTCGTATGATACTATATTACTATTTGTACTACTTTATTCTTCGTTATATCACTTTTGGTTATATCACTTGATTTGTACGAACTTTAAATCGTACTAATCCTTCGTCGATTCATTTTACTCTTCTTTTACTATTTTGTAGAATAGACATTTGCAGTTGTCATTCTTTTAATCTTTCTATTTTAACTCTTTATTGTTCGTATTTTTTTTTTTCTTTTAAATTAAAAATTAATTTACTGTTACCGTATAATCATATTAATGACTTTATCACTTTACATTCAGCAATATAAATGACGTACATATATTTAATAATCATATTTGTATGATAGATCTTTGAATTATTATATACTAATACTAATACTTTTATTATATATAAGAAAATTTTATTATTATTATTATTATTATTATATCTATATATGTCTGTTAAAGTTATATTTACCGTAAAGTCTTTAAGGAGTTAAAGGAAGTAACATCTACCTACAGTTGTGCATCTGATAGATGCTCAAATACTCTTCTACGTAGTTTATGTTATGTGAAATCCTAACTTTTACCTATGGGAATTAGCATGTCTCGAGTCTTCGGAAACGTTATCACAGGGGGAAAAGCATGTCTTGTTTTCCATAAGCAGAGCAACAC
>NC_060965.1:2416900-2421900 GCF_910589235.1 Vespa crabro
CTCTCGCTTTGAGCAGATCTGCGTGAAAATGGGAAAGAAAGTCTGGCGCAACGGCTTCGTTCCTGGAATAAACGAGATACCGCCGTGCTTGTGCGTTGCTTCTCTATGTCTACTTTAGAAGTTTCTATCTTTCTTCTGTGGTGTGCTGATATCTATCTGTATGTGTGCTATTGGGTTCGTAGATATAACGTAAGAGCAAAGAAATCATCAATGGTACGAGAAATATCAGAAGCTCCTCGATGACAACAGTTCCACGATTGATGAAAACCGCGATCTCTTTTCTCCGTAAAAGGATCGTTCTAGAAAAAGTTTCTTTTGAGCGTTCCGTTACGTCATCATCGAGCGATGGATTTTTCTTCTCTTTTCTCGTGTGTATGTAAAAAAAAAAAAAAAGCAAAAAAAGAAAAAAATACAGAAAGAAAAGGCAAAAATAAAGAGACAATAGTAATAAATAAATTAGAAAAAAAACAAAAAAAAAAAAAAAAAAAGAAAAAAAAAAGAAAAAAGAAGAGAAAAAAGGAAGGAAAACGGAAAGAAGAGGAAGAAAAGGGAATTCAAGGTTCGCATTAACGTTTTATAGTTTTTTTTTCACGGGCTAAAAAAATTCTACGTATTGTTTCGTAAAAATATTTTTAATTTTAAGTCACGTAAATTTTCGATTTGGAGCAATTCATTTTAAATTGATTACGCTACGTAACATCCGCTGAAGAATTTTTTTTTTTTTTCTTTTTTTTTTAATCTTTCAATTCGTTACTAAAAAATAACCATCGAATATCGTGAGAACGTTCAGTCGGATTGGTTACTCGCTCTCGAGGGGAAGCTTAATTGAATTGCGACCGGAACGAAGCGCGATAATGATAATAAATATGTAATAATAATAATAATAACAGTATACCTATATGCATATACAAAAATGCGAATTGAGTTTACTATACACAGCGTAAGGGAAGGGGTGGAGGAACGTTGGAGGGGGGGGGAGGAGGAGGAGGAGGAGGTATGGCGGGAGTAGGAGCAGGAGGGCGGATGGTGCCATTTGAAAAATGGACTCTTGCTTGTTACGATTGATTATATCCATACCCCATAGAATTTTTCGTTGGAAATAAATGCACACGCATCCTCTCTTTATTGTGTTTCCATTAAAGTTCCATTTACAAAATGTCGGCTCGCGATCGCCTACGAACAAAAGCCCTTGTATTCTCTCCTCCCTTTCTTTTTTTTTGTTTTTTTCTTTTTTTTCTCGTTCTCCCTCTTCCCCTCTCCCTCACGGCACGATATCAATATCGATTTATTATTTTCCATCTACCATTTTAACTCCTCCTCGCCCCCTCCCCTTCCCTCCTCCTTGCCCTGGTGACGGTTACATACATATATGTATATATATACATACATTTGCCATTGATCCGTCAAATTTGTTACTACAATTTCACCCCCTCCCCTCTTTTCCGTTCGCATGTTTCGTTAATAACAATCGATTCGCTTTATTCGAGAATTCACGATGCCCCGGGTGCTACCATATTACGCGACATTCATTTGTATATACTAGGTACATTCGGGGGAGTAGTGCAAGGGGAGACGGAAGTAGGGGCTTGGAGGATCTATCTGGTCCCACGAACTTCCATGAATTCATTAGCCCAGCCAGTGTTTCCGACTAACGCTCAGTAGTAGGTATCGCGCACACGTTTCAAGCATTTCGTTCTTCCCGTTGTCTATGCAAATGCACTTTATTTTCTCACATTTTTCAATTTCCTAATGTCCCTGGTCTCTCTTTCCACTCTTACGCTCTCTGCTCCTTCCGTTTCCCGTTTTAAAGTGAAAGTTTAACGCGGTTGCGATCTTCTCTATTCCAAACGCGTTCTCGTAAAATAAATACACGGAGTTACGCGAGATAAATTGTTTTCATGTTGTTTCCCCAACAACTTTTTTGACCATGGAAGATAGTCATCGGGATGTGAAATACTTATGTAATGAGTCATAGAACGAGGAATGATATCGTGTACAGGAATAAGAGGGAAAGGAGCTTTAAGAGGAATTCGAATAAAAAATTATTCAAATTATGTGTCTCTTTGAGCGATTTTAATAATGTCAATTTTAAATCAGTATAGATCAAATACGTTCTTACGTTTTTGAGTTTTGACCTAATTATTTCGAATAGTAATGTGGACGATCGATGTTACACAGACGAAATGTCATAATCGAAATCTATGCATTTGCAATCTATATATATATATATAGACCGTGATACAAATAGGAATATGTCGGGGAAAGACTGTTTGATGATTTAGCTGAACGTCAATGACAGTATTTCTCTAGTCAAGCCAACGTATTCCCCAACCCCTAATGAATATCCTATCTAGGATTATCATGTTGAAGAGACGCTAATTAACACGTCACATACCGTAATGGCCACTTAACTGGACAGTGCTTCTCATTTGTAAACCATAGATTTCCGTCAACATGTTATGTATCTAACTTGAAAGATAGAGATAGAGTGAAAGAGAAAGAGAGAGAGAGAGAGAGAGAGAGAGAGAAAGGGAATACAAATGGTGTTCTGCCTCGGGGTTATCGCTCTTCTTCTCTTTTCTTCTGTCCGTCTGTTTGTCTCTCTCTCTCTCTCCCTCTCTCTCCCTCCCTCTCTCTCTCTCATTCTTCCGTTTTCGAAGGAGAAACGAGTGGATTTTCCACGCTCAAAAGAGTGAAATTACACTCGTCGCGCTACCTTTTTGTTTCTTGTGAAACGGAGGCAAACGTAATCGGATTTCGTCGGCAAGAGCAATTATACAAGTTAACCGTAATTCATTTCGGCAATTTAAGATGACTCTCTCTCTCTCTCTCTCTCTCTCTCTCTGTCCCTCTCATTCTGTTTCTATCTTGTTCTGTCTTTTGAAAAGCGGCCATTCGCTATCAATCCCTTTAGGAATGGAAAGAGTGAACGAGAATCGTTAAGAACAAAGAGAAAGAAAGGATGGTTAGCTTTTCTCGTTTCGTTTTGTTTCGCTTTTATGTCCGAGATGATGAAGGGCCATCAGATTGGACACAGTTTCCTGGATTCTTAATTAGATAAAGTCGAAAGAAAAATGATGGAAGGAGTGAGAGACGCGCATCGACAGTCGTATATACGTATATAGACCAACCTCAGTGCCACGTCGATTTCTCCATCGCACCCACTTGTTGAACCCAGGACGCCAATACTCGACGAAGTATTCCTCTGTATACTCAACGCCATGACCATTTCCGAATCTACCTTGAGTCCTGACCGACATAAGCACGCGAGGACTATGAAGGTTCACTTCGAGATACTCCTTGCCTTCCTTCGTTACCATATTCTTTGGACACCACGCACCACCTCCTTTGTCCTGTCGTAATCTAAAAAAAAACAACAAAGATAACGTAATAAGAAGAAGAAAATGAAAAAAGAAAATTTATATGCATGTGTAATATAATTTAAAGTATATGTTAATGTGTAAGAATAGAAAATCGATGATACAATAAATCGAAGATAAATGCAATAAAAAATTGTAATAAGACGTGAAACGGGATATGAAAATATTTCAAATTATAAAAATTCAATGATATACTTATTTTTTATTACTTATTTTTTTTTTCTTCTTTTTTTTTTTTTTTTTTTTTTTTTTTACTTATATTATAACGATTTAAAGATTGTTTTCAAATCAATGCATTATGAGCTTTATTTCTTGGAATTATCTCACTTTCGTTGGCTGCTAAGTAATCTTGCGAATAACATTTACATAATAGTTCACTTTAATAATAGGAAAGTTGAGAAGATGAAGAGAGACACAGAGAGACAGAGAGAGAGAGAGAGAGAGAGAGAGAGGGAGAGAGAATCTACATGGAAATATTTTAGATGGCTTGAAGGAGAAGTACCTACTATCATAGAGAAACGGCATGCCCGCATGTAAACAATAGACCAAGCGAAACCCACTGAAAGCGTTTGCGGTTAATTAGGTAGCAATGCCGTTAACAGTGTCCTAGCTTCTGCCCAACCTTGTCTAAACCTTCTAGTAATTTTGGCTTTCTCTCTCTTCTCCGTATTCTCTCTTCTCTTAACTCTTTGAATCTCTAATCTCTATATAAAGGAAATGTCAAGTATATTCCGTAGATCATATAGAACACGTTAATATTAAAACATAATCCTTCTCGAATAAACATAATTATTGTAATACGAATATTATTTATAAGTTTATGTAAAGAGAAAAAAAATCTTTTAATCCATTACCAAATTGAATAATAATAATAATTATTATTATTATTATTATTACTATTATTATTATTCGTAAAAACAAACAAACAATTAATTGACGTTATATCAGATTGATATCCATTATTACTGTGATATTTAAAATTTATCAATCATAAACATGATTGTTGATTGTTATTAACATAGAACAACGTGATATGGTATATGTTTAGGAAAGAAAAAAAAAAAAAAAAAAGAAAAAAAAATTGAATGTGCGAAAATGACTCTTCTTTCCTTGTTTCTTCGTAAAAAAAAAAAAAAAAATAAATAAAAATAAAAAAAAATTTTGTTCTAATAGGAAGCCAATATAATCTCTGAAAGGAAATTTACGAAGATAATAAATGACTCTTTTGTTGGTGTTAGGATGGAATGTCTGGTTGAAAGTACTCAAGCTGAGAAATGCACTGTGCTCGGGATTCATGAGAGAGTGAGAGATTTCAAGCTCGAGAAACAGAAGCAGAGAGAGGTAGAGAGAGAGAGAGAGAGAGAGAGAGAGAGAGAGAGAGAGAGAGAGAATGAGAAGGGTTTGGAGGAGAAAGGGAATAGAGGGCAGGGCATTATGGGTGCCTCATCGGTCGAAAGGTGCATTAGCATTGCTAATGACTTGTGGTCGTTACCGTCACACGCGTCGGTAGCAACCAACCCTTTCCTATGCTTAGTGCCGCGAAGCACATTCGTTATGAACCCCGCAAAGTCAGCAGGTTCTCTGCGTTTTCGCAAACTCGATGCTAAATAGGAACGAGAT
>NC_060965.1:2426900-2496900 GCF_910589235.1 Vespa crabro
CTCGATATGGGAAATAGATTTTCGTTATCGTCCACGTCCTTCGCGCTAGCCAATGATATAGCCCCAAAGTGGTCGATTTCTTTACGGAAATTCAATATCTCCAAATGGTTTTTGACTTGTTATCAAGAATTGGAAAAATTTCATGGGGATATTTTAAGTACGAGTTGTTTTATTTCTTTTTTTTCTTTTTTTTGTTTTTTTGTTCTTTTTTTTTTTTGTTTTTTTTTTTCTTTGTTTTGTTCGTTTCAAAGCTATCTACCAATAAACTTTTTTATACTGACAAATAAAGACAAGTAAGTCGAAGAAGGATGTAAATACTCTTGGGCATTGTTAATCAAAAATCTCGTCGTAGAGACTATAGAACGTAAACGACACGTTAGATAAATAATCGGTGCATGCTCTCTCATTAATTATCCGTCCCTTTCAGGATTTAAACCCTTGAGACATCTTGTTACTTCACGTAGGTACACGAATACATTATACTTTAAGAAATTTTACGTTGAAAGAAAAGAACGTAGAAAGTATAATGGAACGCCTCGGGTCGTTGGGGACGATAAAGCAAAAGTCTCCTATGCTACCGAAGAAAAGAAGAAGAAGGAGAAGGAGAAGAAGAAGAAGAAGGAGAAGAAGAAATAGTAAAGGAAGAAAAAGATATGAAAAAAAAAAGAAAAAGAAATTAAATGATTAACCTGCAAAAAAAACCTTTTCACTTCTTTGTTACTCGTAAAAGGAAACTCAATCTTGCGATAGTTAGACTCCTTCCATACTCTTTTCGTTAAGCTGTATGAGTTGTGAGTTGACAAGGAACGCTTCTTTGCTTAACGTAATTTAAACATTTTAACAGGCAAATTTCTAAAGGATATTCTTCTTATAATAAAATGAAATTTTAACTTTAGGAAGACTATCCTGTTACTGAGTATCTTTTTGCGTTTAATCAAAATAGATCAATAATTTAATGGTTATTATTAAAATTTAATTATAAAATATATATATATATATATATATATATATATATATATATTGAATTATAAACGTATATATATGCATATATATCCGAACTTTTTTTTCGTTTTAACGATAAATTCTGCGACATATGCAACGTAAGAAAAACTTGAAGAACTATTGGTAAATTTGAGACATAATTCATAGAAACGTATTGATACCCAATAATGGTCAGTTCTCAATCGATGACAGGGGACTTAGATAAGGGTTGAAATACATGGGCGGTGTATTTTCGATGAATTTTATGTACCAGCCGATCGTAAACTCAGTAGCCCCGTGGGCGATATAAGCTTCACGTTTCTTCCATTTGAAATTTCGACGAAACATTTCTACCACCTCTCGTTTTCCTCTGTCTCTCTTCCTTTTTCCGTCGAATGAGTTTCGCTTGACTTTCAATTTCAGAACTTGAGAGAAAAGTCCGATCGATCCGAGACATGTTACAGATCGTAAAATGGAAACGTCATTTTAAAGCTCCCGTTATTCTCTTTCTTTTTCTATCGTCAAAGTAAATCCCGTGACAATGAGGGTGACGTGATACTTGACTGTTTGTACATCCGTCAATTTTCGAAAAGATTTCATATTTTGATTCAACATATTTGTTATGATAATAATAATAATAATAATAATAATAATAAAAATAATAATAATAATAATAATAATAATAGTAATGTGATCTCTAAGAAAAGAAAAAAAGAAAAAAAAAAAAAAGAATATTCGATCATAAAGTATATCGTATTAATAAATATTATCGTATCGGTTTTCATTCGCACGATAATTTTATTTAATTTGAAACACTAAAATACGGTTGCGTTCCATGTTACAAACTAATAGCGATGGCCGAGTTAGATCAATTCCTACCTTTGCACGTTGAATTCAATCAGTCGAGTCGAATTGAAATTGGACTAAGTTCGTAAATGCATTCGCATAGTGAAAGTCAATCGATCGTTTACACGGGCATTTAGTAACGCTGTTTGTGCTTCGCACTTTCTATCACGGTCGTTAGCATTCGCGCGATCGTATGTCGATTGAAAAAAAAAAAGAAATAAAAAAAATAAATAAATAAATCAATAAATAAATAAGAAAAGAAAAAGATAAAAAAAAGTAATTAAAGAACTGAGTAGAAGAAAAAAAGGGAAGAAAAACGTAAATAAAAGATAGCTTTATAGTAAAATATCGTGTCCTTGGAAATAAAAAGGAGAGAAATAGTGAGAGAGATAGAGATAGAGATAGAGAGAGAGAGAGAGAGAGAGAGAGAGAGAGAGAGAGAGTTTGACTAGACGCGATATAAGTATAAATACGGCGCTCGGTAGTCAAGTACTGACCTAGTTACACCTTAACTACTCCTCCTATGTTAATTTAACGAAGGCAAAATGCGCGGCCAGCCTCTTATCGCAACGGGGGTAACTCCCCAACCTCTTTTTTCTTTCCATCTCTCTCTCTCTCTCTCTCTCTCGTTCTCTCTCTCTTCAAGTGAAACATTCTATGTAAAGTGGGCTCTCCTACGGTTACAAAGCGGCGCGTGCTATGTCAATGAAATGTACGTGAATTCAGTGTGCCTGTAGAAAAAAGGGAAGGGGAGAGGGAAGGGGATTGAGGAGGGTGAACTGTGTAGAACGTCCAAGATAAACGTCGCTGCTCGTGATGTTATGAAGGGAGAAATATAGGAGATCGATAGCCACTGCTGTGTGGTGCCGATAGATACACCAACAAAGAGACTGAAAGAACTGATATTGGAGGTAGATAGGTATATAACTTCTCTCTCTCTCTCTCTCTCTCTCTCTATTTCTTTCTATAGTGCTCATTTTTAAAAATATATTTCAGCTTCAGAATAAACCATTTTATTTTATTAACGATTTGTTTCTTTTTTTTTTTCTTTCTTCTTTTTCCCACCTTCATTTTGCTCTTTTCTCTTTTTCTTTTTTTTTCTTTTTCTTTTTTTTTTTTTTTTTTTTATTATGAAATTTCAGTAAATCGTACGATACGGGTTGACGTTGTTCTAGGGAAAATTTGTCAAAACATTTACGAAATCTTCTCTTAGTTAAAATGCGATCATTTTCTTTCTCATATCTCTTCCCTTAATGGTTAATAAAAACTGACATATTTACTTTTCACCTGTTATCAAATTCATGTCATATATTTATATACATACATACGTCATTCGTATATATATATATATATATATATATATATATATACATTTCTCTGATCAAGTAGTTAAGAATTACATGACAAGGTAAAAAGAAAGAAAACAATGTACAGATAGATTATTATCCTTTTTCATAAATCATCGGAACGAACGAAAGGGAAATTTGGAAATGGTAAAAAAAAAAAAAAAAAAAAAAAGAAAAAAAAAGGAAGAGGAAGAAAAAAAGAAGGAAGAAAAAAGAAAAAAGAAATAGAAAAAATAAGAAGGTTAGATCGAAGGCGAGGGCGAGAAAAAGGAATATGCTTGTTCATTTTTCTTTTTCACGTATTTTCAACACTTTAAAACCGACGACGCACGTTACGTTTATAAAACGCTTTATGTTTGTCCGATACTCACCAGTATTCTTCCTTTTTCATTTGCCTCTCACTTTCACCACTCGTCACGCTACTACTTCCTGTCTCCCTCTCTTTCTCTCTCTCTCTCTCTCTCTCTCTCTCATTCTTTTTTCCTACCTTCCTTCCCTTGTTATAGCTTCGCGCGTTTTTTTCTCCCTCGTGCCTTGTACAGATCTATTTCTTTTCTTTTCTTTTTCTCTCTTTCTTCTTTTTTCCTTTTTTTCTTCCCCCTAACCCCTCCAATCCTCCGACTACCGCTCTAAAGTTTTCTTATCTTCTTTTCTTCGGTGTTCTCTCTGGCTCTCTCTCTCTCTCTCTCTCTCTCTCTCTCTTTCTCTCTGGTTATATATCTTTCTCATATTTCCCCTCTTTCTCTTTCTCTCTTATACATTGACACAGAGACTTTTTACAGTAGTCCATTGCCGATCGCTATAGTTACGGAAAAAAGGAAAACCGTTTATGGTGTCAAATACAGGCAATGCCCGTTAGCGGCCTTAATCATTTTTATTGATCGAATTTTTTTCCCTTTTTTCATAATCAAGGACAATATAGAGAATAAGGTTTCGTTTCGGAGAAAGATATATAACACGATGGTAAGTCGAAAGGGGTATTCGAGGGTAGTAGTATCGGACAAATCGTATCTCTGAAAAATTAACCAGTCACGTCGTACCAGGTAGCCCGTTTTGCGAATAGGAGCTGCGACTCGCCCTAATACAGATTTATTGCCGTCTAAGAGCCGGAGCTGGGCGTCCTAATACAGGTATTACGCTGACGCAGGCACCAGGAATTTACACGAAATTGGAGGTAATTTGTAGGAGTCGAGCTCGTTCCACCTTCCGCTCACCCCTCTGTCTATGCTTCGTATTCCTTTCTCTCTCTCTCTCTCTCTCTCTCTCTCTCTCTCTCTCGAGTACACACGTACACACAAACACATCTATACACGAACGCGTATCCTCACCCCATCTTCTATTACGTGTGCTTTCTCTCTCTCTCTCTTCTTCTTCTATCTCCCTCTCTCTCTCTCTCTCTCTCTCTCTCTCTCTCTCTCTCTCTCTCTCTGGCTCGGATCCGTGCCGCGTTGTGGCTGCCTCCTGTACCCGTTTGCCTACGGCTCCGGTAACCCATCCTCACGATATGTAACTCCAGCAAAGGCTATCTAATTGAATGCACCTGCTATAGGTGGCACATACGCTTCCTAATTTATAGTCCTTCTCGTTAATGAAAATATGGTCATTCGATACAACCACAAACAAAAGATTTATATGTATATATCCAGAATTTTTTTCGATTGACCTCGATCGACAACTCCAATTATAAAATGGATATCGCATTTTGGAGGTAAATTTTTAGATTTAGATTTAGATTGATGGTTGGTTAAACGTTAATGTTAATTCATTGTAAAAAGATTAATTTTCATTTATTAAAAACCAACGACAATTGCGTATCGTACGTGAACCGCAAACGAATTGTCTCGTTTAGACCGATCAATGTCATTCGTAGCTTTTGATTTTTGCGGTTTGCAAAAATCGCTTCAACTTTGTTTTTCCCGTGTGACGAATTATTTATGATAGGGATAAAGAGACAGAATGAAAAGAAGTAATAAAATAGAGAGGATTTATTTATCGGACGGAACGGCTTTAAAGGTTATAAAGCAATAAAAGGGGATAGCGGTACCGTGAATATCCCAGTACGCGTATCATGAATTTTTGAATTTAAGCAAAAGATATTCCAGTACCAATACGAATTCAGATGGAAACAATTATTAGGCAAGCAAAAACACGCCTTTATTAACGTTCGTTGATAACAGAAAAAGATAGGAGATAAAAAGAAAGAAAAAGAGATAGAGATAGAAAGAGATAGAAAGAGAGATAGAGAAAGAGAGAGAGAGAGAGAGAGAGAGAATGGAATTTGTTTCTATATGAGTATATGGCAAAATGACCACGGTACTTGGCATCCAACGCAAACATTGGATTATACCTGTGCGATATCATTGTTCTCCCTTACCTCGCATGCTTCGGCCCAAGACTAGGATCATACATGGAGCTGGCCGTGATGTCTTCATTGGGGATTTCACCGCTCTCCATGCCCAGAGCGTTGGCGCATTGTCCTGAAACAATTGGAGGGGCTACATTAAACCAGAGATCAATGTCAATCTGTATACGTCGTTAACTTCTAACCGTTTGTTGCGTTAGTTCTATGATACAAGTAAATCAAGATAAGAGTATAACTATGGAAATTAATTAAGTTAATGCTTTTCGAGAATTCGTACCAGTTTCGTGATCGTAATCAAATTCAAGGGAGATAACGAATTTGAATTATAGATAATATTATCGCGCCTAGCTTTGTTCTATTCTGTATGAGCTAACGTTAGAGAGGATAGCGCAAGAGGACAGTAGGACAAGGGTGTAACGATGAAAACGTTGGTAACACACAGGTAGGCGAAGTCCATGATAAATCGTCGAGTTTGCAGGGAAGTCATGTACAACTCGAACGAGCGAGAGAGCGAGAGAGAGAGAGAGAGAGAGAGAGAGAGAGAGAGAGAGAACAAGAGAGAGTGAAAGATAAAGAATGGAGGGGTAGTAACAACAAGTTGCGATACGCCGTTGCACTTAAGCTACGGTTCTGCAGTTACGTGGCAAAGTTTCAAAATTGCAGAATGCAGCGGACGTGGGATTAGCCGGACGGCTCTTCGCGCGACCTATCCTGCTGGTTTACCTTCGCACACTCTCCTCATTCTCTTTTCTACCCCTCACACTATTTCCTCTCATATCGTTTCCCATATTACGCCATCGGAATATAACTTCGAGAGTATTTCTAACAATGCTTTACGTTTCACCTAAACCCCAGAATGTACTTGGATATACCATAGATGCATGGAGATTTCTGTATGTATTCCAGTCGATCCATACGACTTGCAGCAATGTTTCCATTACGTTCCAGCCTGATTACAACAAAAGTAACTTCAATGTTGTGGGTATCCAGAGCTAGATCAGAAATCGTTCCTGAAGCCCCATTGTGTCTTGAGTGACTAAACTAGCTGTTGTGATATGCAAGCCTTTCGTTAAACTCCAACGAATATTGAAGTTTCTCTACAAATAGAAGTACTTATAACATACTACTCAACTAGTCTCACTAGTTATTCTCTCTAAGCTTATGTATTCGTATAGAGCTTAGAATAATCCCGAGAAACTCTCGAAATTTCTCGTATAATTCAACGTGTGATTTTTGGATGATGGAATAGAAACTCGAATCCGTTGGATGATGGAATCAAAGATTGTACATAATCTCTGATATAGTGTGTCTCGAATAGTTACAACCTGTATATCGTGTATAAACGAAGAAAGTTCAGTTCGTGGTACGGATTGATAACCATTACGAAGCCACGCGGCTGGTCTCATGTCCCAAGGCAATAAGTCACTTTGACGTGTCGCGACGTTCTAGACGCAACGCGTTTTAACACGTCGCGTGCATAACAAATGGTCCGAACGAATCGCGACACGATCGATATGTTGCCATCACACGGAAGTCATATGTATACGTGTGCTCCACGTCATTGAACGAGATCGATAGGCGGTGGACCGGTATGATATTTTAGAACGCTTTCGCCGTTCTACGACGATGGATTGTTGTGTTACCTTGGAAAATACTAAAGCTAGAAGATTGAATTCTTTTGATTCTCTCTTGGGATATTATCGATTTTAAATTAAGTCGATTTCATTAATACCCATTACGTTCCATTCTACACCATGTTCTTTGAGTTAGGCGAAAACGTGTTCATGTTTCATTCAATTTCGTTCCTTTTTGTTATGCATTTTCTTTTCTCTTTGTTTACTTTTTTTTTTTTTGGTTCCTTTTTTCCTTTTTCTTTTTCGTCGCGGACAAAAGTCACGTTTAAATGAAGTCTATCGATATACGAGAAAAAGAAAGGGAGAAGAAAATTCACTACGTTGTTATAGCACAAAGCAATAAATTCAATAAATATTATAATGGTACATATAGAATATTTTCTGATCGCGTAAAATTGAATCATAATAAACAGAGTAAACGTATATAAAAGTAGGCGTGTAAACGGTAATGATAATTTATCGTTTGCAAAATGTATTGCGTAAATCAAGGAACGGGATGTAATATATTAATTCATTCTAACTGGAACATATGAGAATTTATAATACGA
Organism: Vespa crabro; assembly: GCF_910589235.1. NCBI lineage: Eukaryota > Metazoa > Arthropoda > Insecta > Hymenoptera > Vespidae > Vespa > Vespa crabro. The sequence continues at coordinate 2,434,618 of NC_060965.1, forward strand.
TAGGAATTCAATAGAATTATGCGATATAAATTAATAAGATTCTTTTTTTTTTTTTTTTTGGTTTCATATCGAATAAAATTGATATTTTACTATGGCCATTAATTGATTCACGTTAATGAGAAAAAGAAAGAAAAGGGAGAAAGAGAGAGAGGGAGACAGAGACAGAGACAGAGACAGAGAAAGAAAGAGAGGGAAAGAAACAAAAATTAAATGTAACAAATAAAGAAAACAAAACAAAAAGAAAGAATAATAACAAGGAGGAAAGAGCTCAGCCGCATAGGCAGTGCCATGCGAGAACGATTTAGTACAATGACACTCGGCCGTTCGTCTGCGTCTGAGCAGCTATTAGATAGTATTGTTAATTCATCGTGCGGCTGACATTTCATTTGCGTGGGTACAATAGCTCTCCAAGCTGGTAGATGCGTGAGAGACTCGTGCGTCCGTTTTATGAGAAGCGTTCACTTTGCTTTCGAGGATGGAAAAAGGGATAACTATGTATAATTGTAAATCGATCGTAAAATAGACGTGACTGGATTTGTTTTTTACTTTTGATGAACATCCAAGTAATAATGGAACAAAACATTTTATCTCATTAAACTATCGTAACCAATATGTTGTTTTAATTGAAAGTTACTAGTATTCCATTAGTATTCAATAACTCTTTAATATTTCAATATTATAAATGATAATGAAAATGGTATAATCCAAAACAATCGAATATAAATTCAACAAACAAATATAAATTCTTTATTATTATTGATAATATCTGATAATAATAGAAATATTAATCGTACATTATAATTTGTACAATAGCTCTGAACAATGGATTTTCTATATCGATCTACTAACCTCATTGAATACTATCACACGTTTACGTGTGTTTAAGAAACCAAAGGAAATTCCAAGAAATGAATTGTATTCCCTTGTACGAGTATATGTACCTTCCTACAAACGGAAAGTACCCCAGGGACGATGCATGGCATACTTATTCCACGAGTACGTGTGTACATTCCTATGTACGTTTCTCAATTCATTGTTCCTTCGTTATGTGTATGCAACGTGATTTTGATGCAAAAAAAAAAAAAAGAAACGAAAACATGCAAAAATAAAAATTATATTATCCATTTCTCTTAAGCGTAATATTTAAAAAAAGATAATAAAGATTTTTTGTTTTGTATATATAAGAAAGAAAAAAATATTGGATTGTAAAATCTGATAAAACTTACCTAGATCCAGGCATCGATAACAAGGTAACGATAACAGGATAAAGATGGCAATGAGTAATCTTCGAAGCGAAGCTAAATCCAAAACTATAGCAAACACCGACATGTCACCGACGACCTGGGTCATCGACCTGGACGCACCACCAACGAGACGTTCCTCATCACTAACTATTGCCGATCCTGAATTGGTTCGGTCATCGAGCATGTCCCTGGCATATTTGTAACCGCGAACTGCTGATTTTCCGTCGATAGCCTGTGCAGAAAATAAATAGTAGATGTTATCAAATATTCAATATATTATTATTAGAACGAAGTCTTCAATAAAGGGAGCAGATCGATATCATTTCATTTGATAGTTCAAAATTCGACTGTACTTTACACACACATATATATACATATATATATATATATATACATATATATATATATATATATATATATATATATATATGTATATATATATATAGATAGATAGATAAGTAGATATATTTGTTTCTTATTTATCATAAGGTTCAAGAACCTATTCTATCTAAGATGACTCTCAAATATCATTACTATCGATGAAACGATATATATTTTTGTTGGTATATCCCTTTTCCATTTGTTCATTCTAACAGATAGGATGTATGTCTACACCTTGGCAAGAGGGTGAAAACTATTTTATTCGATGAATGCGAGGTCGCAGCAACGCCCGTTAGATCCTCCTTTCCCGGCCCATTTATACTCGCCTCACACGTAGTCACAGATATATACAGCTACATAGAACGCGTTTATATAAAGCAGATACGTAGACACGCTCACGATCATCGTCCTTCCTACACACCATCCACTGAAGCAATCCCTCGTATCTCGCGAGTCCGGACTTAGCTTGGAAACTGCAAGATATTCCGACCGCGTCGACCCACATTGAAAGTTTCCTCGAATGTACGTAACTACGCAGGTAGAAAGACGCGAGTGTCATTCACCTCCCTACCACCATAGACGAAGGAGAGAGAACTGAGAGGGTTGGTTTCTGTACTTTGAAAAGTAGGACACTGGCAACGTGCATCAAGTAGGACTAGAAATGATTATCGAGAAACTATGGTACATAGTAGATTTTAAAGATATTACAAAAGTAATTTAAAATGTTAGACGGTAGGATATTATCATGGGAAGGTTAGTTTTGGGTTTTTGGGGGAAGGGAGAGGGAGAGAGAGAGAGAGAGAGAGAGAGAGAGAGAGAGAGGGTTAGATATTAAAATTTCTCTCATTTGATAACACACGTTTTTCTTCGGATATTCAACGTAATTAAATTCTTTAGAAAGTTTATATATAAAGATCTTTAACCTCCGTTAAAAAAGGATTAATATATATGCACTTTATAAAAGGTCACGTTATTATACCGGTTAAAATTGATCTACTTTATCCTTTATCCCGTTCATGGATTTGATAACAAGGAGTTACAGTGTTATAGAAAAATCGGGGCTACCCGTTTGCTGGATCGAACGTACCTACCATTCAACTGAATTGTGATGGTGGAAAGGGAAGAGGGATCTTTCTAGGAACGCTAGACGAGATGCGACTTCGTCGAACCTTTTGTATGCACTCGATAACCCGTGCAGAACAAACAAGCCTACGAGACACAAAAGAGGAAGAAAGAGAAAAAAAGAAGAGAGGAATAAAAAAAAAGAAAGAGAGAGAGATTTGAAAAGCGGACTCCTGTTCGATAAACGAAGGTTCTTCTCTTTCTTTTCTTCATCCCACATGCCAAAGTACTATCATTACCCTGCATGAAAAGAGAAAGAGAAAGAAAGAGGGAGAGAGAGAGAGAGAGAGAGAGAGAGAGAGAGAGAGAGAGAGGAAAAGAAGAAAGGAGATGTAAACAGAACGATTTTGCGATGCAAATTTCATTCCGTTTCTCTTCAGCATATATCCTCCTTCCTTCTCTTTCTGTCTCTTTCATTCCTTTCAGTCCTCTTCCCATCCCGTTACTAGTCTCTTTAAGTCGATACTTTTTCTTTATCTTCTCCACGCCACCCTTATTTTTTACGTCCGCGTCCCCTCCGTCGTATCTTTATCTCGTACCCTTTTTTTTTCCTTTCCGTTTCTTCCTCTCTCTCTCTCTCTCTCTCTCTCTCTCTCTCTCTCTGTCTCTGTCTCTTTCGCTTTCCTTTTCTTTTCTTTTTTTTTTTTCCCTTTCGAAAGAAACGTCGAGGCTTTTCCTGTCCTTTTCTTTCTCTCTTTCTCTCTTTCCCTGTAGGTGTTGGCGAGCACTTTCCAGAGTTATCTCAACGCCCTCGCTTGGACGGACATGCATTTTCGTGGTTACCACCGATTTTACGAGAAAAAACCAGTCCTTTCTACTATTGTCTCTCACTTCTCTACAGGAAACGAACTTGTTCACAATCTTGAAAGGAGGAAGAGAAAGTAGGGTAGATCCAGAAAGGATGAGAGAAAAAGAGAGAGAGAGAGAGAGAGAGAGAGAGAGAGGAAAAGAGAGTGAGTGAGTGAGTGAGTGAGAGAGAGAGAGAGAGAGAGAGAGAGGAAGGTAGAAAAGGAAAGGTAAGGAGCAGTGATGGAATTAATTAGGAACGAGGAAGCCTTCTTTCGTACTCTCTTGAGAATTCACCCTCAGCAGAGAAGAAGCGTCGTTTTCGTCCTACGGAAGATCCCTTTTTGTTTTATTTTCCTTCTTTATCTCCTTCCCTCCCCCCCCTCTCTCTCTCCCTCCTCTTCTTCTTCTTCTTCTTCTTCTTCTTTTTTTCTTTTTATTTATTTATTTATTTTTTTCTTTTTTTTTTTTCTTTTTTTTTTTAATACTTATCTAGTACCGTTCGATTTTATCGTAACGCAAAAGTCCCACCATCAATCCTCCGGAATGGAATCGAAGAAAATAATTAAAAAACAGCGTTGAGAATATTTCTTATTAAAGCATCCCGATGAAAGTTTGAAGGATCTCAATCTGGGTGGATCCTTGAGCCACTAAGAGTGGACTTTATGGATTACGAATAAAAGTTTTTCGAGAGATCGTACCGTCTAATATCGTTCATTAAACATGAGAATGAATGAACGAACGAACGAACATATCCGTGAAAATGTTGGATCATTTTTCGAAACTTATCGATCATTATCTGAAAAACTGTTTGAAAACCTTGATATCTACTAAGTCCAATTGAATGAGAATTTCACCGTAGGATGAATTCACAGTGGAAATACCAAATCGATGGAAATCTTTTCATTGAAATGGCACCGCTAACGGTATAAGTTCGAACTTGAATAGAATTGTCTAATTGTAAGTTTGCTAGTTACCTAATTCTGGTCGTCCGCGTAGACGTTTCTAAAGTTTTCACTTACTTTACACGTTTAATCCGAAAGTAAAATTAATCCCAAAGGGAACTACTTTGTATATTTTTAATCTTTAATCGATCTGTATTTCGTGAAATAAAAAATCATTTTAAATCATAGAACAACAATTAATATGAAATATTTAGAGAGAGAGAGAGAGAGAGAGAGAGAGAGAGAGGGAGAATTATTACTACAAATAAATACATTACTAATAAGTATCATCAATATTGTATTGTATAATCGATACTAATTCATAATTTATTATTACTCTAATCAATAATTTTGTACAGTCTGTATTAATTCATAATTCATAATATAAAGAACGGAGTACGGTATTTTGAAATACGGAACTTCGTATGGTCAAGTATTGTTCTTTAAGAATATAACAGAAAAGAAAATTTCATATTTTTGTCAAGGTGCTTTTAAAGCAACTTAACAAAGAACAATAAATCGAGACTTTATTTCAAAGACTCTTTTGATATCACGAAAGATCTTTTCTTAAAGGTTAGATACAGAAGTATACGGTGAAAATCTCGTTCTGAATTATTCGGTTTGTAGCAATCTCTGAGACGTCTTGTTCTCCAACCACGACACGAAGATTTTATTTCTCTCTCTCTCTCTCTCTCTCTCTCTTTTTCTCTCTCTATCTCTTTGTCTATCTCTCATTCTCTCTCTTTCTCTTTCTCTTTCTTTTTACTCGCGAACGATTGCACTTTCTTTAAGGAATTTTTAGGGTAGAGAGAGAGAGAGAGAGAGAGAAAGAACGGGACGCGATTATCCGATCGGAAAGCGTGACTTCGTCGCCCTGATTCGAAAAATCTTCTTTGGAGTCCAAAGAAGGTTTTTCCTGACTCGAGAAACTAGCATCAAGAGGATGACCTCTGTGAATTTAACATGAGATTAAGGAATGCTTGTAGTCCACCTTTTTCTTTCGAAATCGATTTTAGTCTTATCCCCTATCTAAACATTTCGCTAATCTAGTATAACTAAAGATATTTATTCCTTTCGTGTAAAATCTAAAATCTGATTATAGTAAAGTAAGAAACGTAGGTATCTAGTTCTAATCGTAAAGAAGTTTAAAGTTTCATAAGAACTCCGAGAATTTAATGTTGTGATAAGATAGATAAGAAAGAAAGATAAGGATCTAGAAAGCATCGTGAGCTTTCGCTTTACCTAAGCTTCTATTACAGTTGACTTGTTTTTATGGCTTATTTTCTCTCTATCTCTCTCTCTATTTCTCTCTCTCTCTCTCTCTCTCTCTCTCTCTCTCTCTCTCTCTCTTTTGTTTATTCCTTGGAAGCATTCAATGGCAATAAAATGAATTCATCGTATCAGTGACAACAATTTAACACTCTTGATTATTTGACCAGTCCTTATTCACTTTATTAACATTTTTAAATAATCATATCTAAAGAAGATTAATGTCATAAAATGAATATAAAATTGTTTATAAATCGATACGATAAAATATCGTATAAGTTGAATGAATTAAACAACGCCGATTGTCAATTATCAATTATATTATAAAACGAATTTCATGTAAATTAAATTTATTCGTTTCGATTAATCGATTGCGAATAATTACAAAAGGAAAATCTTTTGAAAAGACTCGTTTACCTTTTGTTCGCACGCAAGAATACATAGCTCCGCGATAATTAATTAAACGTTCAACGCTTATCGTGTCAATTGTGTTTCGGTAAAGAAGCTATCGAAGAGATAAGCACGGCGAGTAAACGCGAACATGTGTTCGCAATAGGTACCTTTTGATCACGAGGCCAATCTGCTATCAGCTATGCTGCGTGATCCAAAAGAGTTTCGAATACGTTAATGATCTGCATTCACGCTTCGATAGGCTATACATGTTGGATTTCCGCCAATTGTGGCGGCAATTAGTGGAATTCATGGGAACGTGTTTAGCTCATCAATTGTGTCAAATAATCCATCCTACAATGAATGTGTTTATACTAGTTGAAACTTCATTTTCGAAAATACTATATCAAAACTCACTTGATTTTATTTTAATGCACATATATATATATATATATATATATATATATATATATATATATGTATATTATATAGGGGCATAAATAGTCGTCGGTGTATTCGCAAATGTATTCATACGTTTTTAAGGTTGATATTTTTTTCGTCGAAATGTTGATTATTAAGAAAAAAAAAAAAAAAAAAAAAAAATAGATAAAAAAAGAAAGGAAGAAAAGAGGAAAAAAGAGAAAAAAAAGCCTTAACAAAATATAAAAGTTAACGATTATGGTAAATTACTGTCATGCAAGTTTTGTTAATTATCTTTTATGGGCTTTGAAGAGGCAGTCCTTCGGGCAAATGTAAAGTCGACAAAAGGAACTGGGTTTACGTAGCGATCCTAACGTTTCTTCGAGTACCTATCCGGCAATTATATCAGATATTTGCGAGGAAGGAAAATGGCCCTTTATGACGACAGTCTAGAAACTTCGGTAACGTTCGTGAAACGACGTAATTTCCCTATAAAGTCGATTTTCTAAGAAAATACACAACAGAAGATTATGCTTCTTTTCTAGAATTTTTTTCTGAGAAAATTCTCTCTTTCTCTCTCTACGGTTTATAAAAATAATATATATATATATATATATACAATAATAAAAATGTAATATAATTTTAAGATTCACACAATGTTTCTTTTTATGATTTTACCTTTTGAAATTTAAAATCTATAGATTTTATCGAGTCCGAGATTATAAAAAACAATAAAAAAAGAAACGACCGTTGATAAAACGTATCAGAATAGTAGTACTGATTTTCTTGGAAGTTTGACAACTACGAGGGTAAGTTCTAGCTAGTCATTTGGTATAACCATAACAATCTTAGAAGTTCTTCGGTCCGTGATAGCCAAGAGAAATAATTTGAAATTCTTGCCGGACTACGGTTGGTACGCGCGATTACATCGGGTACACGTACGAGTTTGAATTCGGGAGAATCCTATCGGAGTGGTACGTGAAAGGCGTGAGTGGTTCGTCGGTCTATAAAAGACGAGGTCTTTCTCTCTCTCTCTCTCTCTCTCACTCTCTTTTCTGGAGGTGCGAGAAAATGGTATAGGATATATTATATACTTACATACATACGTATATACATACATACATACACACACACACACATATATATATATATATATATATATATATGTATGTATATATAACAGTTAGAGTAGAAGCTCAAAAGGAGAACTTAAACGCGGAATAGAGTCGAATAGGTGGCGCTCGTCCGGTGCTTCGAGCTGTTCCGCCGATTTAATAACGTAAATTGTGCGCGGCTTGGTTTAGCAGTTCTGTCACGAATTTTTCTAAAGCACACTATCGAGTGTTCGGGTTCCTGCCGGGAATACAGAGATCTTTCCCTCGGGCCAGGAACGGCTAGGACGTTTCACGGGCCCGTTCCCATCTACCTTCTCTACAACACATTCTCTTTCCTTTTTCTACTCCTCCTCTTTCTATTCCATCTGTATGTGTTTTTTTCTTCTTCTTCTTCTTCTTCTTCTTTTTCATTTTCATTTTCTTTTTCTTTTTCTTTTCAGTTTTTCTATCGACTCTTCTCTTTCCCTCGCTTTTCTTTCCTCCACATATTCTACCTTAACGTCTCTCGAATATACACTTGGTCTATTCGGGTGACAGGACAAGCACGACGAGAACCGAACGACGAATTGCACCCTCGCATCAACGTGACTCGCATTCGCGTGCCTTCAGGCTAATATGGCCGGCAGAGATGAAGAAACTCGAAACTCGAATCGACTCGTCTACTGGTCTATATTAAGTCTTTACGTATATCTATAGCCTTGTCTTTAACTGATCTTATTATAGATATTTTTATAATGTCTTATTTATTATAAGATATATATATATATATATGTGTGTGTATAAATTTAATTTCTTTTTTTTATCTATTTATATTTGATCCTTTTTGGACAAGGACAAGTTTGATAGAAAAGTCGATGACCTCATCGAGTAACACGAAAAACCGGTCACGTATCGTCCGTTCGGACGCTCGGGATGATTGACTTTTCCAGGGATAACAAGCGCCACTTCTATCCATCCTTTCCTATCGTCGACCTTCGCCGAGGCCGATCCTTATCTTATACTTGTTCGGTCTCTCGACTGGATTCGTTCTTACGTGAAACTATCTTATTTTTTTCTCTATCTTATCTTTTTTTTTCTTATTCTTCTTGAGTGACAATAACTTGGGAAAATAATAAGAAAGGAATACAAGGTTGAAATAGAGAGACATTGTGAAAAATTAATACACTATGACATTACTTTATAATTTAACTTCTCTGCCTATATCCTCAACCTTTTCTTTTACCCTCTCCTCCTCCGTTCATCCCTCTCTCTTTCTCTATATATTTCTCATTCTCTTTCTTCGTTCCTTTTGGTCCTCATCTGGTTACCACGTCGCTGACATACCTCTTGTACCGTCGAAACTTCTCTTCGTGAGAGTTTCTAAGACAAAAGGAACCCGCAAGGTTCAGACCCGAAGTTTCCAAGTTAAACCGAACCAGTGGTATGTATGTCTATGGTCGATCAAGGGAACCATGGAGCAATCGGGTAAACGAGAACCGCGTGCCATGTTAGGAACAACTTAGGAAGAGATCAGTAGAGTGATCTAACTTGAATTTTCATTAATTAATTTTTTAATTATCCAATTGATATCCTTTCTTGATATATTAAATAGCTTATTAATTACTGATTGATATTTTGATTATTGTAAAATTATATCGTATAAAATTATATCGTAAATATTGTAATAATGTTTTAACGTATGCAAATTATTTCATAGAATAAATTAGCAACTATGATTTCGTAATGGTCGTTATAGTTTGATACAAGATAATAAGTTATCGTATTGATAATATTACAGTTAGTTTTAGCGTGACTCTTGATGGACGTTTAAAATGGCGTGAAGGATCTAAGATTCTCATAAAATAGGAGAACACTTAGAAACGTTTTAGTTTTCTCGACGGTCCCGGTCTTATAAAAACGTCATAAATATGCAACAGGAAGATCCGATGTGCGTTGGCTTTGTCCTGAGAAGGCAGTTACCTTACCCGGTCGCACGTTTTGTTTTACATAAACCTATGTATCAGAAATACGGCTTGGCCATTTCGAAATACGATGGGGTAACGTTTTTATGTTATCTCTGTGTGTCCACTCTGTTTCGTCCTCCCCAGGTTTTAACTTTGTTTTCGTAAACATCAAAAAGCTTTCTCCGAAGTTTATGTGGGAGTTTATGAAACCAAAGTGACGGTATCCGCGTGGACGAAGATTTAACGAAGACGAACGATGCTTTATTTACGCAAATAGAGAATGGAGAATGCACTCGATGAGAGATTACTTTCGTTGACAAGGTAAAACGAAAAACGAAAAAAACAAAACAAACAAAAAAAAATAAATACCTAATGACTATTTAATGCAATCATCCGTGAGATAACTGTGGAAACTATTCCATTATTGTTTTCGTTCAACCGAAGCAATTACTTCGTGGCGCTATCAGCTGCGCTTGTACGATTCACTTGGGAGTTAATACTACGACTATTACTATTTGAGTCTTTCTCTGTATTTTGTTTTGCTTCCGATGTTTTCGAAAGAATGGTAGCCGAACAATCGATCGGCACGTAAATTTAAACGCGAAAGCCTGGAGGGAACCGCGTCCACTCGTTATGTTTCTGACAAATAAACTCAGGTTTCGTTGCTTGTGTTGACCATGAAATGTAGCGCGCGCTTGTGTTTTATTGTCAGACAATAAGTTTTTTTTTGTTTTTTTCTTTCTTTGTTTTTTTTTTTTGCTTTCTTTTTTGTTTTTCCAAATTCATTCCGTCCTCGTTGCATTCGTACACGTCGCCGTATAAATTCAAAAGCTGTACCTACGTGTTATGAACAAAACAACGGAGAAGTCAATGGCTATAAATTATTTTCGAAAGCGTGAAATGAAATCTATCGAAGCAGTCATTCGCGCTACATTCGTGATACTATATACAGTCATCTATCTGTGTGTCATTTACTAGAGCCTCCACACTCCACCCAATACCTCGACCTAACACCCCCACAACTAGCCAACAACCACCAACCCAATATCTCACCCAATACCCTCATTCCCATCCACTCTTCTCATTCGAGCCCAACACTTCCAACCCATCACCACCCATTTATTGCCACCCAGTCACCCAAATTCCATCTAACACATCCCATCCATTGCCGCCCACCTTTCGAAGCCTACCCACCACCACCCAACTATCACCACCCACCCATAACTGTCTCACTATTACCACCCGTCCATCACAGCTCAACTATCATCGCCCATTTACCACCACCCAACTAGAATTGACCATCTATTACCATCCACTTATGACGGTCCAACTATGACCATTCAATTATAACAATTCAACTATTACTGCCCAACTATTGCAGTTCAACTATCGCTATCCACTTACCACCGCCGAAATATAACCTACCAACTATTATCGTCCAACTATAACCATTCAATTATCACCACCCAACTATTATTGCCCAACTATCACCACCCATCCATCATCGTCCAATTATTACAGCCCACTCATTACTGTCCAACTATTACCTGCCACCCATGATCGTCCACCCACAACTGTACGCCCATTACCGCCAATAACGCCCTCTTCTCAGCAACTACCAACCAAACTTCTCTCACGAAACCCCTTCATTCAAGATTATCCACTCCTCTTTTACTTTACAGTCACGCTGATGAAGCCCCGAATTAATCTTTTCGTCAAACAGACACGGTCAGATGTTTTCAGATAGATAATTAGCACATTTGAAATGCAGTGACACAGAACTTGTTCTCTTTCTCTTTCTCTCCATTTCTCTCCCATTTTCTCTCTCTCTCTCTCTCTCTCTCTCTCTCGTTCATTCGGTTGAAAAGAAAATTGAATAAAAATGAATTGAAAAGTATCACTTTGTTCGTTTCTACCTTCCTATATATGGTCGATCTTTTATTATGTCGTTCATGTTCAGAAACGAACATGTTCACATTACCATAAAAATCAATGAAATATAATTCTTATACGTCTGATAGAAACAAGAAAGAGAGAGAGAGAGAGAGAGATGTGATATGATTATAACAAAAGTAGGTTTGTATACCTTGAAAAGGAAAAAATTGATGATGAAAATAAAATTAAAAAATGTATTACCCATTGTATGGAATCTCTGTTCTGTGAAAGGAGCTTACTGTAAAAATATAGAAAAAAAAATGATGAAAAGACATGGATTGAGTGAATGAGAGAGGGAGTAAGAGAGAGAGATAGATAAAAAAGAGAGAGAGAGAGAGAGAGAGAGAGAGAGAGAGAGAGGGAGAAAAAATTGGAATGAGACAGAGAGATAGAAAAGAAAGTAGAAAATCGGTAGAACCCTTCTGTAGACTTTTTGCTTCGACTACTGCCGAATATCGTCTTGGTCCCGATGATATTTTTCCATCGGTCTTTTCCTGAAGCTGCAGGTGACTTCGACGAAGAGGACGCTAGCAAGACGGTTTTCATCTTGAATCTTGAATCGTTTTCCAATACGTAGGACTTATGGATATATACCTGTTCGGCAGCGATTTCACATTCCCCGTCTATTTTATTCGAAGTATCCCGACGGTGGGTGCTATTAAGATGGTAGAGAAAAAAGATGACGCAGGGATGTAGAAAAAGAAAAAATCTCAAGGTGAAAAAGATAGCACCGATGGTCCTGACAAAGAATGAGTGAAAGAAAGAAAGAGAGAGAGAGAGAGAGAGAGAGAGAGAGAGAGAGAGGTGAGTGAGAAGAGTTAACCGAGCGGCATGTACAACTCGCGAATGGATGCGTTCGCATATTGCCCGGCAAGGCGGAAAATTAAGAGATTGGCTCTGGTTGTATCTGTGTGTATGTGTGCATGTATATGTGAGGGAGCGAACGAGAGAGAAAACGAATGGGATTCACCGACTGTCCCGAGGACACGAGAACTATAGAATTCAATTATCTTTCTCTTCGAAGCCGTCCTAATTAAATACTCAATCCTATCATCGGATGCGTTTAGCGTTCGTCGCCCGTTGAATTTAAATCCTTCCGTATTTCACTTTTTCCTTTTTCTTTTTTTCTTCTCCATCCTTCCTTTTCTTTGTTCCCCCCTCTTATATCATCCTTTTTTCCTTTCTTTCGTTTTCTTCGTCAATCGTTCCCGAAGCGGACCGAGAAGATAACCGTAAGAGTACTCTTACATTTTTTACGAGATTCACTTGATATGAATCTATTTTTAATATAAATTTATTGCGAACAGTAAATAACTATAGAACGATAGAACGATTAAATACATGTTTTATTATGCGTATTCTATTTTTTATTTTATATATATATATATATATATATTATCATGACATAAGACGATTTAAAAATTGACTTAATATTTTCCGATGGTTAATGAATAGGTATATGTCGACTCGTGTTGTTTTACCATTCGCTTTTAATAACCAACGAGAGAAATCTTAATCCCTTGATGATAAATAATTCCTACGCATGCCAAAATCCTTTCTAGCTTATTACTTACTCTAGGTGTACACGAGGATTAAAACTTCCCTCACATTTGCGGCCGTACCACCGGTAAGTGTACACCGTATATCGCATTATGTATGTACATATACTTGATTTCTGCATTCGCGAACATGAACGTAAACTATTAACGAATAAGGAAACTACCGGACGTAATATGAGCTTTAGATTTGAGGTAAAACGAAAATATTGGGAATTACAAAATAGAATACCGAATTTTAATATTTATACCATTTAAGCTTTATTAATTTGGAATCATCTTCTTAAAAGGAAAAGTTACAAAAACAAAAAGGGAAGAAAATATTATTAGATCAATTTAAAGGTTGATACTATTTTTTTTTTTTTTTTTTTTTTTTTTTTATAAAAATATACGTACATTGTACGTTATAAAATATTTAGAAGAAAAAAAAAAAAAAAGAAAGGAAAAAAGAAAAAATATTTTTCTTTTCATCCAATCGTATCATTCTTATAATAATTTCGAGTTTCGATAACGTTCGATCTCGTCAAATTGCCTTCGAGAAAGGAAGAAAAGTTATTCGACAGACTATCGAGCTAACGAACGCTATTGAACTAACGAATACGAAAATTCGCTATCGTTGATATTCTAAAATATTCACACACAGAGGGAAAGAGAGAGAGAGAGAGAGAGAGAGAGAAAGAGAAAGAGAGAAAAAGAGAGAGACCATTTTGCGAGAGCGAGTATTAGATTTCATTTAACTTTAATTTACCACCTACGGGCTGTCGAAGAACGTTCGTTCCAGTATTGCTAATTATACATTTTACAAGCAAGGTTTACCATTGGGTAATTATTTTGCCTCAATATAAGCGGTGTATTATCGGTATTAGCATTTCGCATATTCCATCGATGCATAGATCGATGTATTTCTAATGGTGCTTTGCGCAGGTTCGATCTGATGGTATCATAAAAGTATATTAATGACGTTCGTTTTATCTCTCCTGCGAGATCTTCTTGTACGAACTTTGGCCCCTATGCTCCCGCTAATAATAACATAAAGAGTGAAACGAAGAAAAGAAGAAAGAAAAAAAAAAAAAAGTAAGAAAAAAGAAAAGAAAAAGAAAAATAATCTTTGATCGAGTAAAAGAAATTTTCGTATATTTAATCTAATTAAAATAATATCGATTTTGCAATAAATTCTATAAATGAAAATTCAGTTCAAAAGTATAAAAAACTTATAGATAATAAGAGAGAGAGAGAGAGAGAGAGAGAGAGAGAGAGAGAGAGAGAGAGAGAGATGGAGAGAGATGGAGAAAAATGAAGAAAAAGAAAATATCGAATTCAAACTGCAATCATGAAAAAATGAAGCGAATTGTGAAAATTGTGGAACTAGCAATTTTCCTTCAAAGATTTGAATAATGCTATAATGTAATAGGGTCGAAGACTAGACGCGTTATTACCAGTTCGTGAGGAAAGAGTTACGATCGAGAAATTTGGCTACCAGCCAAGAACCGTAGAGTCTCGAGTGGTGCCCAAGCTGATCAGCGTAACGCTTCTAATTCGAGAAAAGAGCTTCCATAGAGCAACTCTATACTTTACTAAAGTTCCTTTTAACTTTTATTAAGAAGCAACCTATTTGATCGTATATAGCGAGTAATAAGGTCAGATAGAAAATGATCTTGGTTGACCTATATAATATACAAAAATTAAATTAAAAAAAATGCTAAGATAAAGGGCAAAAGAGAGAGAGAGAAAGAAAAAAGAGAGAGAGAGAGAGAGAGAAAGAGAGAGAGAGACTAAAGTACAAAAAGCTTCGGCTAAAAAGTATCAACCGTACTTTCGGTTTCTAATGAGCGGTGAATGTTCGTTTTTTTATAATTGAACCGATGTTATCCGTGCTAATTGCAAAAACCAGCTTGACGTTTATCCATTAAAGAAAATAGATATTTTCTGGTGGGGACTGAAGTGCAACAAAATTTCAACATTTCTTTTTTTGCTTTCCTTTTTTTGTTTTTCCGAATATTCGAATACTCGAATAACTCTCCATCGAAAAGTTCGATCATCGTTACTTTGTTTCTACGGGCTCTTGTTGTTCTCATATTTTCAAGAGTCACATCTGCCATCTGTTATTTCATTATAATTAATTATTTCATTGTTCCTCTTTATCACAATTTACTTATAACAATGAAACTATTTCAGAAAATTCATACCACTACGGTTGATAAAAAGAAAAAGGAAGAAAAAAAAAAAAAGGAAAAAGCCAAAAGAAAAAAGAACAATTATATTCCTCTTCTATGAGATATTACGATTCAATTTACTTTAGTTCCATGCAAAGGCAAACGAATGAAAATTCTGAGCGACTAATCCTAACAATAAGCTTTCACGGATGCGGAAAGATCGCGTATGTCGGGCGTTTACGCAATTCTTTTGTAAAAAAAAAAAAAAAAAAAAAAAAAAAAAAAAAAAAAAAAAAATGAAAGAAAAAGGAGAAAAAAATGAAACAAACAAAATAGAAAAAGCAAAAAAAAAAAAAAGAGGAGCGAAAGAAAGAAAGAGGAGAAAAAAAAAGAAGACATTTCTCCGTCAAAATGGAACGACGAATCATAGTATGGAGCGAGCGGTAATAGGAGTAGCAGTAGCAACAGCGGACACTAGAAAAGGGGTAGAAAAGCAGTTTCCCTGAACATCCACTATCCCCACCATCATCCCATCTACACTCATGTTAACGGAAAAACCAGTGAGGACGTACGACCGATTAAATTGGTGCGCCCTGTCGAAGCATTTCGAATGTAAATACGGCAGCTCGTGTGGAAAAGCGAGTCCAACTACCAGCTAGTCGACTATTCGTCACACTCAATCAGTTCGGAAGGGTTGTCAGTGGTCGACAAAAAAAGGAAAAAAAAAAAAAAAGAGAGAGAGAAAGAAAAAAAAAGAAATAAAGTAGGAAATGCGTAGCTGGATGTTCCTTTCGAAGCTATCAACGCGCGAAACGAAACGTTCAGGATCATATCGGTCGACGAATGAGAAGAAAGATAGAAGGAATTGCGAAAGGGCAAAATAAAATAAGAAATACGAAGGAAACGTTAAGCCTCATGACAGAGATCGACGATGAAACTGTAAGATAGGTTTATTATTATTATAGTCTTTCTTTCGGAAAATCAATTTCTTTCAACGGCGTTGGTATATGCAAATGAAATATGAATTTCGTTCTTCCCTAGAACGTTTTCTGTTTAAGATTAAGGTGACTTGTAATAAGCAAACTTCCTTAGACGAATCTTCCAAGATTTTTAACTTATAATATGAATACGCATGGTTAGAATCATTATTCAGAAAGTCTATAATTGATGTGTTTAAATGTATTAGGTTTGATGAAAAAAAAAGAAAAAAAAAAAAGTTTTAGTATTACTTCGTTCTTAAAGGAAATAATTTCTATGATAAAAGTTTATTATTATCTTTAGGAGAAGACGAATATGATAAATATTCTTTGAAAATTTTATATTCGATATCAATATGATTTGATAAATGTACAAGTTGACTTGCGTCTTCTACGTGGAAAATAAAGGTATAATAATATAATATAGAAATCTTGTTATAGCTGATATATAAAAGGTATGAGCATGTCATTGACCGATAAGAAGACAGATGAGTCTGTAGAAATATTTTATACTAATATTAATGAGCCGTATCGTTGAGATCCTAAAGATAATGATAAAGTTGAATATGCCGAGGCGACGGTATGACGAATAGTATTCCCTAAGTACGAAATATTGATCGAACAATTATTCTCAGGTATGAGGTATGGCGGACAACGATCATGAATTAGATTAAGCCGGTGACACACGATGATATGAGTTAAGGATGCGCGTTCTACGTAGACCGAAGCACATTGCTGGAACGATAATATGGTACGCGTAACTCCAAAGCTTTCATCTTTGTCTTACTCTGGCTCTTATCCGTTTCTCGATCTTCTCCTTTCGTATACTCTCCTCATGATAAAGTGACTTGTCGTTTTCCCTTGTCCATGGTGTGCAATGTACCAATCGAAAACAGGTACTTAGCTTCGTCGACGAAATTAACCTGATTATAGGAATAGCACGAAATTGTCCTAAGTAGCACGATTGATTCAATATTCTGACCTGTTTCAATCGTTCGTATTTCCATTGAATTCTCTCGTACACATTTACACCTTATTGCTTTATTTTCTTGTTTGTTATTAATGAAAGGAGAAAAAGTTGTTGTGGATTTATGTCGGACGATAAAAAAAAAAAAAAAAAAAAAATTAAAGAAAGATTGACACAGATACGATTGAATTAATCGAGACAATATAATTATGTGATTTATTGAAAAAAATGTTAATTTGATTTAATAACTTAGTACAGAAAGATCGATTGACTTTAATCTCGATTCTCACGAATATCGAACCGTCCTGTAATTATTTCATGCGCAATTAACCAAATGTATAATTAATCTGACACGATCCCATAAACTTGCTGATATTATTAATTGATAAGTAAGATAATTTGATATGAGATACGATTACGGCGTTGATACAGAAAATAGATTAAGTATTTTATGTAAGATAACATAGAAAAAAAATAAAGTAACATTTCCTATGGTTCTTTTGCAGATTTTGAAATTGTTAGAATTAGAGGAGAGTGAAGAAACGGAGATTTCAGAGGATAGAAAAAAAAATCGGAAGATTTATGGGATAATCGAGCAACGAAATCAATGGAAGAAATAGAGTAAAACGTTTGGAGGATTCAAACCTATGCAGTATCAGCAGCAGTAGCAGTATCAGTAGCAGTAATAGCAGTAACAGTAACAGTAGTAATAGAAAAAGAACTAAGAGCCTAGTCCGATACTCGTCAAATATCGATTGGACCGGAATCTAGGCGATAGGTGGCCTTTTCCTCGGTCTTTAACATCATAAATCAAGGAAGTTCGAGTTCAGTGAGGAAGCAAAACGACGAAGCTTTCTCGCGGCTTCGACGATTAGATTCGCCGTCTACAAGTTGGATAAGTTTTACTAGTATCCCCTCTTCTAACTCACCATCTTGGTATAATCAACCCGCCACACTATCTTCCCGAAGCTTTCCCTAGCTTTCGAACTTTCCTCCGTTCGAGATAGTATTGAAAAGCGGATCGATGTGAATATATATACTTGCGTAGATATAACTAGATACTAAGAGAGTGAGAGACCGACAGATAGTCGTACAGATAGATAGACAGACAGATACATAGATAGGTAGACAGATAGTTAGATAGATAGATAGATAGATAGATAGATAGATAGATAGATAGATAGATAGATAAATAGATAGATAGACAAGCAGATTGGGTATACGAAGAGAGCCGATCAACGCGTCGAGCAATGAAAGGCCGATCGTAGTTTCGACTCGAAGAGATGAAAAGCTAACTTCGCCTTCACCATCTGATAATGTACCTAAGGCAATGGAATCGGCCGTAATTGGGCTGACTTCCCGTCCATGCAAGAGTCGATTCGGGGATTGCCCAACCAAGAACTTCGGCTCTATTGATTGCTTCATCCCCAAACGACTGGTCCGATCCGCGGGTCAGAGGTTCAAGTGCTTTGGTCCACCCATCCTCAGAACCACTTATTCTTTAGCTTTCTCTCTTACCGACACAATCTTTTCTGACTCTCTCTCTCTCTCTCTCTCTCTCTCTCTCTCTCTCTCTCTCTGATTCTGGTACTTTTATATATCAAATCTTTCATCATTCTAGTAACGACTGTTAACCAATTCGTTCTAGTTATTTTTAATCATTTCTTCCTTAAACTTATTCTATTCTACTTTTCACTTATGAACAATTCAAGAAGCATTCTCATATAATTCATACGATTTTGACATTAAAACGATAGGGGAAGTTTAACTAGTGACTCTTCAAGAGGAATTTAGCCAAGTTATCCGGCTAGGGTCGTACATTTTCTGCGTGACTCGTCCTCGTTGTCAGCGCTAGGCTACACGTAGAATTAGGTCGACTTTACGCTCGACTCTCCTACTTACGTAGCTTCTCTCTCTCTCTCTCTCTCTCTCTCTCTCTCTCTTCTTCTATTTTTTTTTCTTTCTCTTTCCCTCCCTCTTACTCTTACTCTCTCGGTCTATCTCCCTGTCCCTTTTTTCCTCGTTTGTTCGTATCGTTCTCCTTTACGTTCGCTTCTGTTGGTGCACGGCATTGTTTGCTCTTCATAGTGAATTCTGTATCGAGAAAACTTGGCCGATAGAAGACAGAGAGATAGAAGAACAAAAGTTTAAGCGTATGAAATGAAAAAGTACGCCTTCTAAAGGGGTTAATCTACTGTGGCGACTCGGATTACTATGGTCGATGTTATGGCTCAAACGAAGCGTATATTTTGGTGATTCATTATTCGACCTCGTATCTGTAGGCTCTGTTGCTTTTGATTGAATTTTTTCTTTTTCATTTTTTTCTCTTTATCGTACGGTCCGTTTCTTTCCCCTCCCCCCCCCCTCCTCTTTTTAATAGATCTTCTCTTAGACGTAAAGAAAGAAACAGAACAAGAAAAAAAAAGAATAAAAAAAAAAAAAAAAAACAATGGACACTTTATTTGCACTTGGAAAACTATACCGACGTTTTCTCGTTTAAATTCATTTTTGCCTCATGTATATCGATTATATTGTTGTTATTTATCAACTTTAATAATACTCGAAATATCATGAAATATTTCAAATGGTATCGAATACATTTTTACAATCTTCTAATTAATATTATCTCGATGGAATATAATTGATTCAAATATAATGATTAAGATTATTAAAAGAGAATATTGAATGGAAAGATTCGATATGATAATCGGACAGTTAAGTAGATATTTTGATATTGAGATTTCGTTTCCATGTTCTTTCGAGTTTTATCGTTGTCCGTATTAAAGTGTTGAAACAACCGTGGGTCGTTGATAAAACGAATGTGAACCAGATTTAACCAGAATGGAATATCATCGGCATGTCTGCGACGTGGGACCATGGATAGTCGTTTGATGCGTGCGGAAATTGGAAAACATTGCTTATCGTTCAAATCTCTCGCATTCGATTTTACGAGCTTCAAACCAGTTTCGCTTGAAGCCAGTGTGTCAACTAACACAGGATACGTATTATGAGAACAACATTGATAGGTAGGGTAGAAACGGAATCGATGAGAGAAACTACGACAACGATGACGAGACAGTCCTGTTGATTTGTAACGACACAAACGCAATTCGCAAATTGTAACGTGCAATTGAAGTCTCGAGGAAATAGAATTCAGGAAAGCCACACGTATCGTATACGATCTATTCTCTGTATCAGGGGATAAATTGTCAAAGGCATTATAACAATATACATACATACATACATACATACATACATACATACATACATATATACTTGTAGTCTATCTAATATCTCTAGAATATTTGAAACTATGAGCTAAGAATATTAATGTATAATATCCATAAATAATATTGAAAAAGTTATTACCGATCGTCAAATTCATACCTAGTCCGACTATCATTTATTATTACATTCATGGATATTTTACTTTTCTTTTCGTACGAAATAAAACTTCTCTTACATAGCCACATTGGAAGCGACCTGAAAATTTACAATAACTTACCAGCTCGGAATAGTCACATTTATCATGGTTGCAGCTCGTATTTTCAGATTTTCAAGCTTTCGACGTACCTACGTTAACCCCTATGGAAATTCGATCGTTATACCGAGATAAGACGGAAAGCTTTTGACGGTATTGTTTTAACGAAATGGTCAATTTTAAGTCGGTGCTGTTGAACACAATCAGGAGATTTTCCTAAACGAGTGAAAGATCCTGTTAAATATAAAGCGATGCTCCGAGGATACGGGAAATCGAGAAAGAGAGAGAGAAAGAGAGAGAGAGAGAGAGAGAGAGAGAGAGAGAGAGAGAGAGTACCGAGAACGATCGAATAGGAAAAGCCAAAATAAAGTCAACAGGGATTGCATGAGAGCAAAAGATAGTAGTAAAGAGGAGGAAAAAAAAAAGAAAGGAAGAATCTGCTTGAGCGTACTTTGAGCGGAAAGCAATCTCATTCGAAACAGGGTTGGAACCGTCATTGCGCGAGCCGAAAGTCGTTACGCTGCGAGACACAGAACGTCTGATTTCGGAAGAAGAAGGCGACTACTACTTAGTAGACGAGTTTCAAAAGGGAGAGAAAGAGAGAGAAGAAGAAGAAGCTCTTCTTGTCCTTTGAGATTACGTGCGTTTCACTTTGCCCTTCTCTCTCTCTCTCTCTCTCTCTCTTTATCTTTTTCTTTCTGTCTCTCTTTTTCTTGTTTGCAACGTTACTTCAAGATTCCGTGTCTCAAGAAAAGCGAATGCTACTACCAAGCAACCTGCTAGAAAGAGGCAGATTAAAGCGTGTACGTAACCTCCTTGGTCTTTCACATTTTCCTTCCTTATACGAAAGGACATTCAAAAAATATCATGGAATTGAATTAGAAAATTAGAAAAAATAAAATGATGATTGTAAGGGATTAAAGTTTCAATAACTTGAATTGTTATTATTACGTGAATTTTTATAAATTAGATATTGGATAATAATTAATCATTTCTTTTGTAAGATCGATCGCTACGTTATCAATTTGATAGATATAATTTATATATCTCGATACATAGTGTGATTATTTAATCATAAAGATATATATTTTTAGAATAAATAATTATTAGCTTATTTGAATGATTCAATAATGAGATAATTGAAATAAAGTATGAAAACATGAATGTTTCTTGAAAAAAAGGAAACTATCAAAGAAATATTAAACGTGAGCCAAGCATCATAAATGGTAACGTTGGTGAGGAATATGGTTGAGCGATTTAAATTTGAGGTACTGTTCGTTAATTATTGCCGTTAGAGCGAGGAGTCAAATAACCTCGCACTCTCCGCCCTAACAGCACGATAATGAGCTCCGTCGGTCTCTGTTCTCGATTATTAATGTATACTACTTCAAGCCCTACCCCCATGAGTATGCCCATTCTCCCGAAATCCCATCCCCCATCGCGGCTGTTTTCGTTATTGCCGCAGTTTGCAGTAGTTTGTTAATGTCAGCTCTAAACGGCCACTGGTGCTTCTATTATATCGTAAAGCACAGCGCCTGCTATGCACATATAAGCAGCGCCATTAGAGATACGTTAGCCTCTTCGCTTTTCTCTCTCTCTCTCTCTCTCTCTCTCTCGCTCTCTTCATCCCTTTTGAGAAAAAGAAACGACTAGGCAAGTCGAATAACCAACCGCGCACAAATCTACCTCCCATAAAAATATTCAAATTATTAAAATAGTTTTTATCAACCATACATATTTTCCCTTACAGCTTCGATACAGTTAATAATATACGATCGTACTGGTATTATTTAGAGATATATCTTGTTTATCGTTTATAGAGTATAGATTTGTATCCCATATTCCATATCCTAAAAGTTAATAGATATCGATTTTCTATTATTTATAACTTATGAATGATAAATATGTAATGATTGGTTCGTGCACTTTCGAAAAAAAGAAAAACGTCATTATATCACAGATATATATGTATTATGTAAATCGACAGATGACATTTTACGATTACCTGTTTTCTTATTACAAAAGTTAATCCTCCGATTCCCATTTGCATTCCCACGAAACACACACCATCGTCATGATGCGCCAAGAAGTTTGCTCTTCTTCTTGGAATCAACGACACGAGAAATGGAAGGAAACCCAAGCGGTGAATGAAGGAAAGATGCAAGGTGAAGGAGAGTTATGTAGAAATGTAGAAGACGGAAAGGGAAAGAGTAAAAGACAAATGAGCGGGCATTAGTTGAAAATGCCGACAAGTCCAGGAGAGGCAGGTATGTCTGTGGCAACAACAATAACAACAACACAACAACAACAACAACAAACAACAACGTCGGCCTTCAATGCGCTTACGAATAATAGTTTGCAAGCTCAAATGCCTAAACGAAATTCTCTTTCTCTCTTTGTTTCTCTAATTCTCTCTCTCTCTCTCTCTCTCTCTCTCTCTCTCTTTTTGAAGAAATGAAGAAGAGGAGAGGTAAGGAGAAAACAGGTACATGCAAATTAGATGGGCGTTGCTTTTAAATCAATGTTCTCGCGCATTATACCTTCAAGTCAGAACTAGCTCGCGTGATACCTCCGGGCTAAAAGTTGCAACGAGTGGTCCCGATACCTCTAAGGATAAAAAGAGAAAGAGTTAAAAGATGAGAAAGAGTGAGCGAGAGAGAGAGAGAGAGAGAGAGAGAGAGAGGGATAGGGAGAAGAAAGAAAAAGTTAGCAGGGTAGTTTTCGTTGTCGATAGGGGCGTCGTCCGAATACGTAGGGAATAGTGAGTATGTAGTTTCGTGTCTAATGATTAGGAGAGGGTGCGACGTCGGCCGTATTTAGGAAATTTTATGAAAAGTACAGGATCGCGTGACCACGTCGCGTCGTCGCCATCGTCCTCTAGCTGAGTGAGAACGAGAAGGCACGTAGTACCTTTCTCTCTCTCTCTCTCTCTCTTTCTCTCTCTCTTTTTCTTTCTTATCCCTTTCAGGACATTATCTACGATCGAGAGGCCACTTAACCTGCTAAAAGTCGATCGAGCCACATGAAAAATAGTGTTACAGCTTGGTGCGGCGGCCTCGATCTACCTTCTCTTAAAAATATTCTAACGATACACCCCTTAACTTCGATCAACTATTATGGACATTCTTTATACTGGGGCATGTATCATAGGCGTAAGATCGTACAAGTTTTATTTTAAGGTGGGGATACCTACGTTATCTCACGTGTATCGTTCCAGGTTATGGACAAGGCCTTGGTTCGTGTTGGCAGATCAAGCGTTAATCGTACGGTTCAACGATTCTCAAAATTTTCTCCTGCAAAATCGATTTATCCTACAGCATTGTAACGACCACCTCCTAGCCAACCACATTCTCCTTCCTCATTCCCCTCTTATCCCCCGCTCCTTCAACCACCCCGTATGTAGTACACGTTGCTCTAACACGTTGCTCTAACACGTCGCTCCTTTTTTTCCACCTCGGCGCCGAGTGAAATTCAATTTTCATGTCGCACGCACTCTACTCTACTGGCATCTACCTACTGTCTTTTATATATGTACGTGCGTGTAGAGAGAGAGAGAGAAAATGAGAGAGACAGAAAAAGAGAAAGAGAAAGAGAGAGAGAGAGAGAGAGAGAATGAGAGAGACAGAAAAAGAGAAAGAGAGAGAGAGAGAGAGAGAGAGAGAGAGAGAACGAGGGAGATAGAGAGAGTGTGTATGACGCACGACAATGCGAATATGGCTGGCTAAGCGTACACATGGCAAAGTCGCGATAAGCGGGTTTCCTCGTTGTACACGAGACTGCATGCGTGTTAGCTTCTCTATGTATCTGTGCGTAACCATCTACCTACCTACCTACCTATCCTACCTACCTACCTATCTACGTGCATGCATGCGTGAGTGCGTGCGTGAGTGCGTGCGTACTTTGAACGTAGGGACGTGTCTCCCTAAGTTAGATGGTTAGACAGGTAGGTAGATAGGTCGGTGGAAAGGGACGTGCATCATGACTTTGCCCTTCTCTTATACTTTCCCTCTATGTCTTGTCACAATGTGTCAGTTTGCGTACACTGAAGTCAGTTGATTCATACTTCTTACAACACGTTCGCTATCCTTACCAAAACTGATCAAAATGACAACGAAAGAACGTTGTAACGTTACATCTGACATATTAGGAGTAAATATTTTTTAATTGCAACGTTGAATAATAAAAATGGAATGATCGAAGTGATAAATTTTATCATTTCCTTTTCTTTTCTTTTTTTTTTTTTTTTCTTTTCTTTTTTTTTTCTTTACCCTTTCTTCATATGATATATATTTTAGATCGGAGGACAATGTACTCATTGAAAATAATGAGTAAATAGTTAAGTTACAGTATGTATATCATACTTTATTAACAGAAACGTTATCTCCTCTTTTTTATACAGTAATATCATATAACGAGTAACAAAAAAGGAAAAAAAAAAAAAAGAAAAAGAGAAAAAAGGAAAAGGATTCAGGATTCGGATCCTATATAATATAATCGATAAATGTTTTATAAATCATTGATCAAAATGAAATGAGAAATTCAAACGACGTGACAAAGGAAGATCGAACAAGTCCGATGTACGTTTAGACGAGCAATCGAGTTCCTAGTAAGCGCGTGCATACGCGTAGTTGTGTGTCCAGTTTGCGTGTCGAGGGCGTAGGGCGATCCACCGCAAGTAATTAGGTGATGTGTTTATCGCACATCGGTTACCCGCCGGCGCGCCGTGACGGGCTAACTAGTGATAATCGATTATCACCCTCGAATCGAATTCTTCACAGTTCGTCGACACGACGAACGTCGACGACGTTGCTTGCTTTCCCTGAACGTGTTCGCGTATTCGTATGTATGCATCGTGCATTCATTCGTGAAATGCACGCACATATATATATATATATATATATATATTATATACATCCGGACATACGTAAGTATATGTATGAAACGTTCATGCGATCCACGGGCCAAGCTCATTCTCTCTCTTCGATCGTGAACGAGCACCCTCGATAACGTGCTTTCTCTTTCATGGTTAATGATATTGGCTATCGATTCGTTCTGAACGTCTTCCGAACATTGTCCGCGCACGCGCGCAAACGAGATACCATTTTACGAAAGTGCATCGACGTTCGTGCATTTCTGTTACCGTTTTAGCTCAATCAGCGAATTACATAAAAAGAGAGAGAAAAGAAAAAAAAAGGAAAGAGAGGAAAAGTAGATAAAAAAAAAAAAAAAATTAAATAGAAATAGTTTTATTAAAGTAGTTCCATCGAAATTAGTACGGTTGTCTAAATCATGATTGGTCTGGATATCTTCGATCCGAAAAATCCAATAATGTCCAATGTATATGTATTATATATCTAGAACATTGTGTTAATGAGTTTTTCTTCTTTCTTTTTTTTTGTATTTTTTTATTTTTTTATTTTATATAACCCATTTTATTGATTAAATTTGTAAGATACATTGTGTTTAGAGCATTAACGTCGTAATCATTGATAACTGAATAACACAAATTTTCATTACTCATATTCATCATGATAGGTCTTATCCTTTCGTTTAAAGTAGTTTAACTAATTCTAGAGTATGGTAATCGATATTTTAAAACTTCTAATGGATCTGGGTCAGACTCATTTGCAAGCGTAAAAGTAGTAACGGAATAGTGGACCAACATTTTTCTTAGTTACGATCGTTTTAAGGTCCTTTAAAGAAAAAGAAGAAAAAAAAAATGGAAATGTTCTGTTTAGGAATGCGTCATTACTTCGTAAAGTAGTTACTTTCGTGAGAACAGGGAAAACTCGTTTGGAAAATTACCTTAAATAAATTCACATTTGGAAAAGAATCGTAAACGATGGTAATCTTGGCCAAATTGGCTAATTCGAAAATAAAATTTCGATATTCTTAAATGAAATTGTTTTAATTTCTGCGAATGTACATAGGTATATATGAAAGTAAATGGGTATACTTGATAATAAAATACTTACTATATATGTGTTTATATATATATATATATATATATATGTATATAAATAATTCTGTCAATCGATAAACATTTTAAAAAGTAATTTTTTTGTAGCAAGATCGACACAATAGTTTTTATTTTGTTAAATATCGAATCATGATCGATTTTTTTCAAGTAAGATGATCAATACTTTAAAGATCATGGTAACTCTAGATCAAACTAATTTACTTGAATAAAAGTAGTTAAAAGAATAGTAAGTCGCTGAGAAAGAAGAACGAGTATTCTATTCTTCTCAGTTACGATAGCCTGTACGGTTGAAAAAGAAAGAGAAAGAAAGTGATGAAGAAAAAGAGAGATAGATAGATAGAGAGAGAGAAAGAGAGAGAAAGAGAAAGAGAGAGAGAAAAATAGTGCTCGATAGATAGAGAGAGAGAAAGAGAGTGAGTGAGAAAGCTGGAAACGTTCGAGAAACATTTCTTAGCGAGACTTCATTTTGAAAATTACAGTAAGTAGATTCGAATTCATGAAAGAGAGAGAAAAGATGTATATGAGAGAAAAAGAGAAAGAGAGAGAGAGAGAGAGAGAGAGAGAGAGGGACGGGGGAGAAGTGAAAGAGAAAGGTATGAGGGAGGAAGGCAAAGTGAAACCATATAACAAGTTTCAAAGTTAAATTAGGTATATAACGGTAATTGCTTTTCAGTAATTAAGAGAAACGTATATAGAAGAAACCATCTAAAATTCTTCTATCGATCGAGTATCGATGTTCGAACGCGGCTCGATAAATTTTAAGCTTAATAACGAATGCATCCTCAGGCAGGTATACGTGGACGATGAAATTAGAAACGTGTTTGCATTGGATACAGAAAGATCTTTTCGTACAGCAGTCTCTCTCTCTCTCTCTCTCTCTCTCTCTCTCTCTCTCTCTCTCTCTCTCTCTTTACTTCCTCTTTTCTCTCATTCATTATTGATTTTAAAAACAATATTGCTTTCCAAATATTTTCATATGAAGTAATAAACTTCAATAAATAAATAAATAAATAAATAAATATAGAAATAAATAAATAAATAAATAAATAAATAAATAAATAAATAAACGAACAAATAAATGTGTAAATCAATATATATATATATATATATATATATATATATATATATATATGTGTAAATGAAATTTAGCTTATTTCGATATGATTGACAAGGAATTTAATTGACGAATAAGATATGATATCTTTTTATTCGTTTTTTGTAATTTTTATAGGATCTATGATTCGATCATTTATCCTCGTATTAATTGAATTCGAATGGCTACTCTTTTTATAACTATTCTTATTAATTTTAAAATCGATCGATACTTGTTACCAAACTGAACACATCTCTCTATGAACGATCGATCGTTCTATTCGACTGGCTGCACAATCGATATTGTTTTTATGCGAATCCTACGATCCACGGGTATTAAATGGAACAAGGACAATAAAACTAGAGCAATTTAGATGCTATCAAATTTTTATATCAGTTGCGAAAGTAGATTTTTCATTCGACACCGAGAATCTTGATGGGTACGAGTTGTTTCGCTACCCATCATCGTACATAGCTTTCTCTTTTTTACTTTTTTTTTTCTTTTTTCTTTTTTCTTTTTTCTTATTTTCTTTTACGTACATACGTAATCGCGTTTATGTAAAATTTAATGCCTATGAAAGAATATTGCATTTTATCGAACTCTAATTTTTCTCTTTCTCGAGTTATATAAATCGTAAAGTCTCCAAAATATATAGTTAAATATATATATATATATATATATATATATATATATATATAATTGTGATTGCATTACATTAAAACAAATTTCATTAAAAAGTTGCAATATTATTTAATTTCCTATCGATGAATGCGTTCTTAATGACTTATGAAAAAAAAAAAAAAATAACTAACTGTGAAGTTTTAAAGTTTGAAGGATCTTTCGAGGCGTGTACAGAAAGCGTGGGCGTTCTAACGATAATAAACACTTACGTAAACACGATGTAAACACTTTGGGAATAGCGAGGAAGGAACGTCCAAGAATATCGCCTTCGTAGAAGGATTATTAAAAGACTCTGTTAAGACTACTTTACTTCGCGCTTTTAACGTTTCATTTATTAATAAAACTTCTTTTATTTTTTCCTTTTTCTTTTGTTTTTTTTTTCTTTCTCGTAGAAATGCTTTTTCGATTAGTCTACGAAAATTATAGATAGATAAGAGAGATAAATAAGAAAATATAATTTAATTTGTTATTTTAAGAAAATATATATATATATATATGTGTATTTACTATTTGGAGATTTTATTATTGGAAAATATTTGTTGTTGAATGTAATTCTGAATGGATCAATTATATTTATTCTTTATAAATAATTACGAATACATATTATGAATTTGAATGTATATCATGAATTTGATCCGCATTCTCGTATTTCGTACTAAAGATATAATTATCTCATGTATTAGCGTAAAAGATAAAATAATATTTTATTGTATTTCAAATAAAAGACTATATCTATACGATATAACGCATGATATAAATCATGACCGTCCTATGATATTAAAGACGCAACGAGCAATAAAGCTTGCTCGAAACGTCGAAACGCATAAAGGAGAGTTAGCAAGCTGTGCCAGACCAACTGCCGGGCCGATATTACCTTTGTTGGGCCACTCCTAAATCATGTAACCGCGTAAAACACAAAATCACGATACGTTGGACGAATGCATTTCAACATCTTGCAATTATTGCGGTTTAGGTATGTCCCTTTGTAAAGGGGATGGGAGTGGGGGAGGGGAAGAAAAAAAGAAAAAGAATGAAATTCGATAAATAAAATATCCACCAGATGTTTGATCGACTAAACTTATTGTATATTGAAGACATTAAATATAAATTTAAGTTTAATCGCAATTTTAAATGACCCCCTACGTTCTAAGAAATAATCGTATTTTTGACCATGAAAGTACCTTTCCAACTTTCATATTACAATATCTAGAAAAAAAAAAGGGACGAAGAAAAGAAAATATGTATTCAAGAGAAAGGTAGTTTTAGGGTTTAGGGAAGGACAGAGAGGGAAATCAAGAAGAGAAAAAGGGAAGAAGACGAGGCGGAATGTAACAGAAAGCTCACTCGTGCGAGAACGCGATGGAATTCTCATTCTTGGCTAACACCACCAAAATAGACAGACGGGCTCGCTTTTCCCACGGGCGTGGAGCACGCTTTCTCGTTTGTTCCATCTTTGCGCTAGCTCTGAATTCAGGCTGCTCAACTAGCCTAACTCGATTTACGCGAGGCAGAACGCAAACTCATATCGGTAAATCCGAGTTACCTGTCTTTCTACTATCACGTCGTCGTGCCTCCTCAATTAGGCGATTCGTGTCTGCCAAGAGACGCAACCAATCCAACTTCCCCATCTATTCTCCGAGGCAAGGACATCCGTCGTCTGTCGCCCAAGTAGTCCTGACTTTTGAGAGCTTTCTCGTTGTTTCATGACGTACGGCTTCGTACTCCTATTATGAAAATCAAGCGAACGATTTCGAAGAAATTACGATGTAAAGGCAATTTATGTTACTCCCCTTTAAAAAATGGTCTTACCGAGTTTCGAAATTTTTCGATAAACTCTTGTTTAGAAAAAAAAAAAAAAAAAAAAAAGAAAAGAAAGAAAGGAAAAAGAAAAGAAAAATATAAGACAAGATATATACGATGTTACAAGTTAGTTGCGACAACTTTATCGCTAATATATTCTTACAAGTTTATCAATTTTATTTTCCTTATTCACATCCATCCATATCCTCTCTTTTCCAAAAAACAAAAATTCCAATTTTACTAAACATCCGATAGATCTGATATTCGTTAATTATTTAATCGTCGATCCTCTCTTGATTAACTTGATTAACGCTGAAAGAAACAATTGTGTTAATTTATATAAATAAAAGTCAAAGTAACCTTTTGGTTTTTTCGAAATAATAAAAATCTCTCTAGTAGATGATCCGAGAAAAAGTTTTGATACGGGGAAAAACGGATGTTGAAAGTTTGATAAGACGTTTGGTCGCGAAGATTATTTCGTTGGGTGGTAGATCGAACGAACTTGAAAGTTCTTCATCGAGACGAGCCGAAACGACGGAACATTGGTCGACGGCAAATGGATTTCACGAGGGAAGCAATTACGTTCTGAGACCGCGGCACTCCTGATGAATCGAGCTTTTTTAATCACGAGATGCGAGCACGGAATAAATTGAATCGCGGGGTATGCTTGTCTCTCTCCTTCTCACTCTTGGTTACTTTCTCCTCCTCCTCTCTCTCTCTCTCTCACTCACTTACTCTCTCAGCTCTCTTTCTCTCGTCCCTCCGTCGCTATTTCTCTTCAAACGTTGAGCCGAATGGTAGAGGATAGAAGGTGTTTCGTTCTCAGCGGAAACGCAGTCGCATTCCAGAACAGTGATTTTAACAGCGCCGTTTCTCGAAACATTAGGATTACTCGCACGAACCCGTCGCAGTTTAACGGCTTTCACGTTCAAAAGTAATTAGGTTAATTCTACTAAAAGCTCACGTGGCTGAAGCTGCAGAAATTATCTGCCGTTATAACATTGAGCGCTTGGAAAAATAAGATTGACTTTTCCGATTAACCATTGTTGGGATACTATTGTGTAAAACTGGGAAACTAATTTGTTCTATTTTCTTTGATGTTACGTACTCCCGCCTCTATTTAAAGAATAGAAAATCGATAGTACGTTATTTGTATTGCAAATATTATCTCGGATTTGACGATTCGAACGAATCCTGTACATTTAACGTTTTCTCTAAAACTAGCCAAGTTGCAGTTTTCGTCACGAACGCGTTTCACGCTCTGGAGGAATACTTTTTGCTAGTGTATTACGTACGACAAGTTTTCAATTTTCAAGTTTAGAAAGTACCTACGTGGAAAGTGGTAACAACGAAATAGGGGGAGGAAAGAGAGAAAGAGAGAGAGAGAGAGAGAGAGAGAGAGAGAGGGTGTCGGTTGGTTATCACTCTCGGTTTGCCGCGTGTTAGCCACGATACCAGAAAGGGACACGGAACACACCGTCACGCTAATCCAAAGGAAAGTTAAGCACGTGCACTTACTCTCATAATTAGTTTTGCCGTTAAAAGATGTTAAAAAAGTTTACCAGAAGTGAGATAAGCTTGTAACAGGACTATTCTATCGATACTAAGCTTTACACCTATTACAACCAACCGCGAAACGGTTGAACGTTGTTGGGAAATGCTTGAAATCTTGCCGATCGTTCGACCCAAGAGAACACGAGCTTATTCAACGGGTGGTAGTACAAAGAGGAGGGTTTTACTTGCCAACGTTGACCATAATCACAAGGATAATTGCAAGGTATCGTTGTGGCGACCCTTCAAGATAGGGGGTGCTTTTCAAACTCGCTAACTTTTTCGTAGACGTTTGAAAAATTGTTTCTCAGAATGATCTACGATAGACGGTTATATTAACCACAACCAATCTTTCATGTTCATGACGAAGAATCATTGTTAAGATTACTATTTTACAAATTGATTTCCTTTTCGAACTTTCCCAAGGATTATTGAATTAAAATTAAGTAAGTAAAAAGTTAAAATAACATTTTTTTCCTTTTTTTTTTTTTTTTCTTTCTTTCTTTTCTCTTTAATGATTTATCCTTTTCCCCTCACTAAATTATATAGCTAAATTATTATAGCTTCGTGAAATCAGAAGGAACGACATACAAATTTTATTATTATTATCAATTTTATTTAACGAACTGAGAAATTCTGATCGAATGATATATCGAAACGAATGTTCATTCAGTAATAAATATATCTTATAGAACTTTGAATGTCATCGCTGTGGCAGAGAGAGAGAGAGAGAGAGAGAGAGAGAGAGAGAGAGAGAAAGTCTTCTTCGTTAATTCACAGGAAGTTGTTTACGCTCGGAAAGAATTCACTGCGACAGTAAAAGCGAGACATAACGCCAGTGGTAATTCTTTCATGACGGAGGAAAGCGGGGCGGTCTATTCGCGTGGATTCGCTAGAAGCAAATAACGTAAGGAATGCACCAGTAGTATACGTACGCTCTCTCGCATCCAACGTAATCGCGTTACGAGTTGCGGTAACGACGAGCATCATTCTTCTTAACGTCCCACTGTACGGAGACAGCCAAACGAGCACGCTTCGGTGATTTTTATACAAGATACGATGTAGCTTGGTAAACCTAAAAGAGCGAAAGGAAAAGAGAAAGAGAAAGAGAAAGAGAGAGAGAGAGAGAGAGAGAGAGAGAGAGAGAGAGAGAGAGATGAGGAGACAAAATGAAGCTCTCTGGAAGCGTTATGTAGCTATTATACTGACTGCGAAAAACATTAGAGTGTATTTATATAATCTTTCTCCATCCGTCACTTCATATTCTATTTCATTTATAATACTTAACGGAGACTTATATTCTCGAAGAAGTTATAACAAAATGTTTCTTTTCTTTTGAAAATTTTTCCTCGAGTTTATTAATGCAATACTGTTGACACAATTTTAATACCGAGAAATGAAACACAAATGGAATAATCGGAATTAATTAAAATGAAAGTATGAAGGAAAGAAATGAAAAAGAAAAATAGAAAAGGAAAAAGAAAAAAAAAGAAAAAGGAGGAAAAGGAGAAAGAAGTTGAGATAGAAGTTGGTCCTCTTTTGAAACGTTACGAAGAACCAGGGTAGAATTTAGTCAAGACTGTATAAGGATATTCATTCAGCCTTGTAGTTGCAATGAAAAAAAGAAGAGAAAGAAAAAGAAAAAGAAACAGAAAAAGAAACAGAAAAAGAGAAAAAAGAAAAGAGAAGATAAAAAAAAAAGAAAATAGCTCTTTATGAAAACTTATCAAGCAAAGAAGACGAGTCGAGCTTGTTCTGAGCTTAGGGGTTAGGAGTACATTGCCGGTCCTACGAAGAAGATCGTAAGGCAAAAGAGTAGGAAAAAAGAAAAGTTGCGAATAGAGTTGCGGACGGCTTGGTGTTTACTCGGTGAGAAGTTTTGGAGCAGCCGGCTGCTTCGTTACCGGGCCGCAACTCCACTTACAAGTAATTAGACTAACAAGCCTCCAGCCCTGAGCGAATCTTGTCTGATGATTCGGTAACCTGTCTGTCGTATTAATCGTGGTGTCGTGAATGCTGATATTATTTCAACATTAGATTTCTTTTTTCTATTTTCTTCTTCTTCTTCTTTTTTTTTTTTTCTTTTTTTTTTTTAATCACCAAAAAAATAACATGCGACATCCGAATATCAACATGTAGAAACGCACAATTGACGATCAAAGACAATATACAATCTCGTCGGAGAAGAAAATTCAATTAAAATTTTAATGTAAGATCATATCATTAAGATAATGAATAATTGATTAGAAAAGGCAAAGTAATACTCGCAAGTTAATTAGATGGTTGTCAAATCGGAAGTCGTATGCTAACTAGAGTTATGAAGGATTCACGTGGTTGATAGCTTTAAATTTACTACATATTCAAGATCAACAACTTTGAGAATATGTCTGAAAGGAAGAACGAGAGATAGAGAGAGAGAGAGAAAGAGAGAGAGAGAGAGAGAAATAGAGAGAGAGAAATAGAGAGAGAGAGAGAGAGAGAGAGAGAAGCAGAGGCATATACTAGTTGTACCAAGCAAGCACGCTACGTACGATCGCTTCATAGACGATGCATGGATCTATATAACGTGGCAAAATGCGCCACGTTATAACAACGTGCCGCGGGCGATTTGTAAAATTTATCTCACCACAACGAGGCAGTACCGGCCTCGGTGAGATAGTGGCTTCCTGCAAGAGAATCTGGGCTAACCTATCCGAGAGGGTGATTGTTTCGTGGCGAAAGCTCATGTTGCCAAAAGCATCCCTGTGTAATCTTTGACCGACGCTATTAACGAGACTCCCTCGTTTGTAGCTATCGCGCGGCATATTTTGTGGATTTAAGGCTTTAACGGATCTCCAAAAAGCGACCGACTGGGCGAATTGTAATCGAAACGGCTTATGACTCTCCATCGTTTTTATTCCAGGTTGTTGCTTTTCGTTTTTTTTTTTTTTCCTTCGTTTTTTATGGTCCTTTTTTTCGTTAGTTCGTTTTTGTTATTTTTTTTTTTTCAGAGGGATTTCATCTTTTTCCTCCCTTCTATATATTCTTCCGACCCATAACGAAACGAGACATTCTCGTCGATATATCGATTAGTTTGTTCCCATTTTATGACAGAATCGGAGGAAAATACGTTTCGCTTTAAATGATAACGATTCTATCTTGTATGGGTAAGTGCCAAGTGACGATCAGCAGGTGGTGGAAGGCATGCTTAATTCAAGCATACCCAATACAGAAGGGATTTGAATCAGCGTTCAACCAAAATTGATCGCTTATCCAAGCGATTAAGACTAACATTTCGGATACAACGTATTTGTAATAAACAGGATATTCAATGGAAACTTCAGTTATTATCTTATTGATATCTATATAATATATTGAATATAAAAATGTCGCAATTGATATATGCATATTAAATATAATTGTAATATTTGTAATACGGCAAAAAAAAAATAAAGTAAAAATAAAATAAAAGAATTTTTTTAAAAGATCTCATGATTATTACTCGACTATCCTTCGAGGTTAATTACGATATCACTCAACGAGGTCAGAATTGTCATCCTGAAGCGAATATTCCTCTGAAAGGATCACGATAAATTATCCTTTATAGTAGGCTTAAGTAAACATCATGTTATCATAGTGTAAAGCCGCATTGCAATTCTGTATTATGTCGAAAGTTAATCCTGCCATTGGCGATTTCAAAATCCTCCTTGACTTCTTCGTCCTGAATGTGTGTATTTCTCGATGGGCTGTGGTTTCAAATCGTGCTCTGAATTCGTAATCATCAACGAATGGTAAGGTTTTCACACGATTAGATCACGATTCTCCGTTAGTCAATAAACCATCGTGACACATCGGAATGAAACACGTACTAAAATTCTCTATTCAAATTGAACCTTAACAAGTTCAATCGGATTACCAATTTCAAATAAAACTTTGACGACGAAACGATCTAATTTTAATCAGGACAATTTAATATTTGGACCTATAGCCTGATAAAATGCGATCGTTCGTAATTATTTTTTTTTTCTTTTTCCTTTTCTTTTCTTAACAACGCGTTGGTATCGCATAAAGTAAAATAGAACTTTCCAACGACGTTAGAAAATTGATCGTTACGTTTGACGATGTGTTGAGCTTGAAAAAGCCAATATGACTTCTTAATGCATGAATTTTAAGCCGCTTACGTGATAAACTCATAATCATGAAACCAAAACTTAAGCTTGAAACAATAGTCCTTGTCTCATATTCTCATGTCGGTATTTTCGTTATTTTGTTAAATGTTTTCCTCTCTTTCTTCAAGATGGTGAAAAGGTGCGCGAGAGAGAAAGAGATTTAACAGGGAATAAGACGATTACGACTTAGCTTAGCACCTTCAACGCTTAAATCCTTACGGTACGATACTTCCATCTTTGCTTCTCCTATATCCTTTCTTAACCCGTCAAACTTTACAACGATACCATGCCAGGAAATCTCGAGTCTGTAGATGCATCAATCATTTATGATCTAGATAAAATATGTACGTATAATCCAAAGACGTAATCAGCTGAGCATACGAAAACGAAGAGAATAACGTTAACGAGACTGAACGTAAGCGAGAAATTCATAGATAATGCAAAATCCTCATTTTAGTTCTTTTTGTAATTACTTTTCTTAACAGTCTGTCGAACAAGTTGTTTACAAAGAAAAGAATTTTGTTTCAAATGGAAGAGGAAAATAAAATATACATTATTTCATGTAAAATTAAATATAGCATACTTAATGATCTGCCCTTAGTTTCGTAGAAAAATTAATATTGATTCTAAAGTAGTAAAAAAAAAAAAAAAGAAAAAAGAAATGTAGATCCCGTTAAAACTTATTGCGATCGACTATATTCATAATTCTGTTCATAATATAGTTATGTATAAATAAATCACTTGGTTTCTTTTAAAAGTAATTTGAAATTTTGTTAATATGAAAGATCGAACAATTGAAATATTATATTGTTTTTCTTTCTTTTTTTTGCGGTACGTACATTTTCACTCATTATATTCATCCCTCGATTGATCTCTCTCGTCGTTTCCACTTCATTGGTTATCTCCAAAGATTCCCTCAGGGTGATTCCTCATGTCCGAGAGGGTTCGCAAGATATTATTGGCTGACCGGACCACATCAAGTCGAAGAGAAATCATCCATTCATCCGTCAGATCGGATAAGTTTAACAGGGCCGATCAGGAAAGTCGGTCAAGTATTTCTACGATATCTATATTTGTGATCATCACAGAAAACAGTCATCATCAAAGCTAATAACCAAACGAGAATCCTATTAAAATTTCTGGGCCAATTTCGACTTATTATTTTACGACAATAACCTTTTCAATAGAATTCCGTCGTCGGATATAACAGAACACGACGAATTATTACGGGACACAATCCTTCGTATGTAGAATCAATTAAAATTGTCCGAAATCGATGAAATAACCTGTGTGGATAAAGGGATTTGAGATTTAACAATAAAATCCTCCCATCGAATTATTTTAATTGATTCGTATTTTCAAGAGAAGATAATAAAATTTTACGATTCATTCAAGTATCAATCTCACACGCTCGTAATTGGTATTGGCCCATCAATATAATTTTTAATTGTTTTAGACTTCTTATCTGAGAGGGACATTATTCGAAGATCACAAAGATCCAGAATGTAATGGAAGACGAAGAAAGGGCTAATGCACTATAATCGTATTAAAGCTGATGAATACTCGCCGGACTTGACCCCTGTCAGCATCATGAATGATTCAGTGAGCGGACTCTGGCTGACGGGTCATTATTGT
Source organism: Vespa crabro (assembly GCF_910589235.1). NCBI lineage: Eukaryota > Metazoa > Arthropoda > Insecta > Hymenoptera > Vespidae > Vespa > Vespa crabro. The sequence continues at coordinate 2,472,189 of NC_060965.1, forward strand.
TGTAACGGGAAGGTATGAATTTTCTATGATGCTACAGTGTTATATAGCTACGTCGAATTTGATATTTTGTTATTCCATTCAACTCTCGAAATAATCATATCCCAAAATCCTGTTCAAATTATTTCTTTGAATTTCATAATTCTTTTGTCTTTTAATTTGCTTTTCAAATACGCCGAAGCATACCTATAATATTACCTCTCTCTCTCTCTCTCTCTCTCTCTATATATATATATATATATATATATATATATCCATATAATATATATAATATACATATATATATATAACGGTGGGATACACCGGCACAGTTAAACGCTGCGCAGGTAGTCCATTCCCCGGCGCAGCTAGCAACTGTGCAGAAACCCCCGACCCCTTGGGTATATAGGCCCGCCCCGTCTAAGTAGCTACGCCCCCTAGGGTATTTAGCCCCGCCCGTAGGTATTTATCCACGCCCTCTAGTGTAGTTAGCCCTGCCCCTAGGTAGTTAATCACACCCTCTAGGTAGTTAACCACACCCACTATGGTACTTAGCCCCGCCCTCTAGGTGGTTAACCACGCCCACTATGGTACATGGTCATGCCCTCTATGTAGTAAACCACGCCCACTATGGTGCTTAGCTCCGCCCACTATAGTAGTTAGTCACGCCCTCTAGGTAGTTAACCACGCCCACTATGGTACTTAGCCATACCCTCTAGGTAGTTATTCACGCCCCCTAGGTACTTAGTCCCTCCCCCTAGGGTATTTATCCCCGCCCCCATTTAGTTTGGTCACGCCTCCTGGGAAGTTAGTCCCGCTCCCTCTAGGTTAGCTCCTTCGTAGTTATATATATTTATCATTATTATATACATATATATATATATATATATATATATATGTCATAAAAAATGAAAGAGAAATCATGAAACTTTTAAAACGGTCTAGCATATTTATATGTTCTCAGGTGAACTATTAAAGACGATGTAGCAATATTCCTTTATGAGTTCTTAAATAAACTGCTAAACCAAAATAAGTATCTAATCTTGTACCTATCGATAAGAATGATTGTAAACGATCTTTAAGTATCTCGTTCAATTTTACCGAACTCGTTATTGTGAATCACGAGGTATCGTGCTAAGCAACGATGTTTCAGCTTCATTTGATTTTATTGGGATCTTCCATCGATGCTTTCTATATCTTTGGAAAGGAAGAAAGAACGTTAAGGGGGTTACTTTAGGTCACGTTATCGTTATGATTCAAGGAAGAGAAAGAGTAAGCAAGAAAAAGGATGGAGAGAGAAAGAGAGAGAGGAAAGAGATGCCGTATTTCGATCGTTTTTGGATGAACGGAGTTTTACTTTTATTCCACAGGGAATTTTTACAGGATGTTATTCCTATCTAAAGAAAAAGGGAGGGGGGAGGGAAGGCCTTCTCCATTCTCGTTCCAGAAAATTTCTATTATAAGTCTCTCAGGTGAGTTGATTGGATCGATCATTCGAGTACAACCTCCTTTTTTCAAAAGGTGGACCGGATATAAGAGGGTCAATTGTGAAAGAAGGTGAATGGCTAGCAAGATTTATAGATATGATCGAAACAGCATATAAGTATATACGCTATCATATATGTATATTATATCTACATATATATTATATATAAATACACACAGAGAGGAATATATATATACATATATATATATATATATATATATATATATATATATATATATGTATATATATATATATATATGTATATATATGATGGCTTAGATTTCGTTTCGAGACGAGCTTATGTGAACGACGAATGGCACCAATTTTAGCGTGCCTCTCATGAAACTTCCAATGTACAGGATGGATGAAACTTTATGAAATTCATGAGAGGACGTTACTTGTGCTTGTGCTGGTGCTAGGGCTAGTGTGTGTGCGCGCTCGCGCCCGCGTTCACTCTCTCGTTCAACGTCCGAAGAGTGGCCGAACGGACGTGTATATTTTCACGGGAAAATGGGCGCGCGACGCGACACCGGAAAGTTTTCCACGGATTTTTCTATAAACGACGGACGGACCCTTTCGCCTCGCCATTTATAGATTTTTATGCTAAGCTATTCTATCGCCTCTATTCGGCCGTCCATCCACCGACCAACGGATCTACCATATCGAAGCGTCGAGAGTGACGAGGGTGGTAGGTTTTTCAAACTCAAGAGAGATAGAGATAAAAAAAGAACTTTCTCATAGAATACGAAGCAAGGTGAAAGGATGGCAAGAAAGTGATGCGTAGAAAAGGGAACAGTGAATTGGTACGCAAGAAAAATATATATGTATAGATATAGAGAAAGAAAGAGAGGGAGAGAGAGTTACAAGGACCAAAATAAAGATGTCTAAAGCAAACAACGAATTCAACGAGACATATAGGAAAGTTGAAGAATAATCGAAAAATTTGTATGTGAAAACAAAAAAAATAAGGGACACATTTTCTAAGAAAAGAGAAGAAGAAGAAAAAAGGAAAGAATAATCTTATAAATTCATCGAGTCCAAATGATAATAATAATAATAATAATAATAATAATGATAATAATAATAATAATGAAGAACAAAAGAAAAAGACAAGGAAGGTAAAAAGGTAAGAGATAAACTGCTGAAAATATATCTTACTTACAGCTAACAGCTAACGCGTTTCAACCTATTCAGTTTTATTGCGACATTATCCTTGACGAAGGGCTTGCCCTGAAAGCATACGATCATTTAATTAGATTTGTAGATTTAACAGTCATAAAGCTCTTAATGTGGAATTCTATGGTAACTGTTATGGCTTTCCAATTAGTTGAAACAATTTATTAACATTTTCTCTAATTAAACGAGAGATGGAAATAAAATGGAGAAAAAGAAAAGACGAAGAGAAAACAAAAGAAAAAGAAAAAAATACAGGAGAGATGGGAAAATACAGATGAGAAATACAGATTTACTTTTTGATTGACTCTTAGAGAAACGATTTGTCACATTTGCTTTACCATTGCAATTCCATATGTACATTTTGACAACGATCGATCAGCCAATAGAACTTATTTATCGTTTTTCTGGTTAAGCAGATAACTTCGGATAAAGACTTGGGCATATATTTATCTTATGGAAGCGGCAATAAAATACAATCCAAGCTCGTCTATCTGCCATAGTCTTTTCTCTCTCTCTCTCTCTCTCCTTCTCTATCTCTTTCTCTTTCTCTTTCTCTCCTTACCCTAGTTCCTTTTTGTATACGTAAGTCTACGCTTTTTCCGCGGTTATATACCCAGCTTGGAAATTTGTCTGCGTCTCTCAGTGAGAAAACAAGAATAGAAAGTGGTAGTACAGGTAGGAGGAAAAGGATGGGGAATTCGGGGCTGAGCCTGGGAACTGGAACTTTGGCAATTGGGGTGGCGGGGGAGGGTGGGGGGAGGATAAAGAAAGAGAAAGATGTATATACGCCTCAGCATAAAGGCATATCTATCCGAGCGAAAGACAAAAGCTGTTGGAAGTCCGTGGAAATTGCCTTTTGTTGCAAATTCGATGCCCCTCGGTTTCCCCGTCCTATCTCCGCCTGATTCCCGTTCTACCCCCTCAACCATCGTCACCAACAACCCACACTATGACATTAACATACCGAAAAAGCGGCTTCTAACAACTGCCATGGTTGCTGCATTCATCGTTTCTCGTACCTTTTGCTTTCGTTTCGTCCTTAGAAAATTAGCTGGCTGTTTGTCATAACCGTCTTTTCGTCTTAAAGTCTTGAACTACTGGAAATGTGAAAAGCGTTTCTCTGTTCTCTGTTTGGCTATTTTTATAAGGAACTTAACCGACGTGAAAAGAGAATGGAAAGAGAGAGAGAGAGAGAGAGAGAGAGAGAGAGAGAGAGAAAGATAAAAAGAAAGAGTGAATGTATTGAAATCAGCCGGAGGGTATGAAAAATGGTCGGGATAAGGAAGAGGACAATCGGATTGTGAACGTATATAAAAGAAAATAAGAGCGAAAGGTATTGATAAAAAACTTATTGATTTAGTACGGCCACGTAGAGTAACACGGAAGGGAACTAGTTCATTCTGTTTTATAAAAGAAAAGTGAAAAATAAATAAATAAATAAATAAATAAATGAATAGATAAAAATATAAACAACAAAAGAAAGAGGTAAAAAGATTTAATAAATGTACGAGTCTCTGAGGAAGGTAGCAACATGAACATAATAATTAGGATCTATGGAAACAAACGCGAACGTTAAAACTCTTACTTTATAAATAATCAACTTAAAATATTATTTTGCATAAAGCTTACTATTGTTTCTAAGTAAACATTTTCATCGTAGTACACGAATTAATAATTTAAAGGAATCTTCAAAGGAAAATGTATTTCTGTTCATGGGGTTTTCCATTATATATATATATATATATATATATATATATATATAAATATTCATGCTAACAATAAACTGATAAATATTGATTTTCCTAGTCTGAAGTGTACCAATGAAATTTTCCTCAATTCCGTAACGTTTCATCCGACATGGCAAACGACGTAACAATCAACAAGACGTCCCACTGAATTTGCTACTCTCCGTTAGCCAGACTTCGTTATTTATTTAAGCCGTTACGCATCGAGAATGAGTTTCACGTTCGACAAAGCCCGTCGGATCGTCGATACGCAAGGTATAAAAAAAAAAAGGAGGTATAAAAAAAAAAAGGAGGAAAAAAAAAAGAAGAAAAAATCAACCAAGGGGGCGGTGAGTCGATGGTAGAGAAAATGGGGAGGGCCGGGGGAAGAAGGGTGATGGGAAGAGGGAGGTTGAGAGAGACATTACTAAAGAATATCGTGAGTGCGCATGCGCGTGTAGATGTACGCATTTCCAAGGCTAGACAGGCTTGTCAATTTACTTAAAGGCAATGTAGAAACGTAAGGCGGAAGCAATAAATGTCGACCCTTTGAACGAAAGCGTCGAAAGCACATACTCGTCGCGAAAGAAAACGCGGAAATGCGTTTCGTTTTCCGTTTGCGTTATCTTTCTCTGTTATCCATTTCTTCTCTACCAGATTATAAAAAAGCCAAAGCGAAGAACGAATCGATTCTTTTGTTGTTATTGTCATTTCCAAAAATGCATATATATATATATATATATATATATATATATTGCATTGTAAAGGGACGGAGGAAATCGAAAGTTAATTATAATTTTGCAAAATGAAATTTAAAATGAATTCGAGTAAGGTGTAATAACTGACTATTTCTCTCTACAGTAACACACACATAGATCGATAACTTTCTCGTTCGTATATGATATGCACGTTTATTAGAAATACCATAACTGACCACAACAGATTCCACCCATGAAAGGACGCTAGAAAATCAGTAGAGGAAGCCATATGAATAACTTTCCAAAATTCCTCGAGCCATTATTATCCCATGCCTTTAGACGTTCTTCTTTTATACCCTGAGGGGATTTCTACGTAATCATAGACAGACACATAGAAAAGACAGATAGTGCTTGGTACTATAGAGAAAGGGACAGAAGATATCTAAACAGACAGACAGACTATAGACAGACATACAGACAGATAGACAGACAGACAGACAGACAGATAGAAAGACATAGAGACGGTTGGTCGGTTGGTCGTTCGAATGGACGAATGGTAGAGAAAGAGGATTGTTGAGGTAGGGGACATCAAGCTATCGTAGTACAACAATCCCAGTCGTGTTTTCTGGGTCGGTTGCACCCAGGATTGCGGTTCCCAGGGTGCATTGTTTCTGCGAAATACGAGTGCAGAAGGAGCGAAAATTATACCCACCTCCCCCGTCTACCCTTCCTCATCGTCCCCTTACCCACAGAAATGCTTTATTCCCAGCGTTGGCTGACGTTTCCCTTGGCTGGCTGCGCCATCGCATTCGCGCGCACCTTCCATCCCATCTTTTCAACGTCTCTCGCTTTCCTGTTTATTTCATCCAAGGGAGAAAGAAAGAGAGAGAGAGAGAGAGAGAAAGGGAAAGAGAAAAAGAGAGAGGAAGTGTGTTGGAATAGCGACGACGAGGTCATTTGCCCTCTTACACGTCGAGCTATAAAGATTACCAGCCCAGTGATTTAACGTCGAGTCCGAGGTGCGACCGCACGAGATGCTTGAGAAAAACGACGCAGTCGTAGAGAGTTGAAAGGGTGGAAACGTGGTGGAAGACAAGAGAGAAACAAGAGGGATGAGACTTGGCTGGATAGATCGCTTTCTCGAGTTTCGTGTCACGCGACAGGGTATAAGGCGACACAAAGGAAATTCGAGAACAAAAGTATGAAAGAAAAGTAGTGATATAGTATTGCATTAATGTAATAGAAATTTCTTTTGATATATCCTTGAATCAATTTAATAATGATAGACATTGTAATGATCTCTTGGAACGTACTTACGATATATTTAATATTATACGATATATACGATACATACGTATATTACATCATCACTTTATCATGAAAGATTAAATTACATGAAAAGGGGAAGAGATAGGATTTAAAAACAAAAAGAATACCAGACAGACGGCCTGAATTATCTGACAAAGGTATTGGATTAGTCCGCATTGCATCAAATGTGAATTATTTCAAAGGGGAAAAGCAACATTTATTTTCATCTAACCAGGACAAATAAAAGTTTGATACAAAAATGGAAAAACTTTGTGTGTGTATGTGTCTCTATGTGTGCGTGTGTGCGTGCGTGCGTGCATGCATCAAAGTTCGTACACCGTCTTAAAGTTAAGAGAAAAGATAAAAAAAGAAAAAAGGAAAATAAAGAAAAGAGAAATAGTTCGCGTGTGAAGAACGAGAAGAACGAATTAACACGAGCCAAAGCGAACCGAAAAAGGAACTCTAACTTTAGGAGGAAGAGAAAGAGAAAGAGAAAGAGAGGTTGAAAGGTAGAGAGAGAGAGAGAGAGAGAGAGAGAGAGAGAAAGAGAAAGAGAAGAAAGAAAAAGAGATAGAACGTCGCGTGGCACGACTTCGCGGAAGTGCCCCTGTTCTTGTCTCTTTGAGATCTCGAGACACGCGGCCCTCCCTTGCCCTCTTGCTAAGTGACTCTTTCTTTCCTTTCGCTTACTCTTGCCTTTTCTGTTGCCGTCCTCAACGTCTTAGCTTCTCACCAACTTGGCCCGTCGTTCGGTCGATATTCGGTACGAACGTAGACACGACTTGGTTTGGCCAACTTGTTCGACAAGAACTTTCTAGCTGTCGGTGTAAGTTGAAAACTTGTTTCCAGTGCGATTACTTGATAAGCTTTTAAAGAATATCCAGAAGAAAATCAACGCAAGATCGCACTTGTATAAATCTAATTTTTTCTCTTCTCTTTTTTTCTTTCTCGTCTTTCTTTCTTTTTCTTTTCTTCTTCTTCCTCATTCCTTCTTCCTTTCTACTCTTTTTTTCGTCATCGAAACAATTTCAATCTCTCCGAATAGATTAATTTAACAAATGAAAAGCTCATTCAGTACATCGATATTGATGGTATTTATGAAATTTATTTTATCGACACTTAATAGACTTCGTAAATATACGATTTGATTTTCATATAATACGTTCGATTGATATTGTAAATATAAAAGAATTTGTCGTAGTTTAGGATAAATTTGATAAGGGCGAGGGTAGAAATTTTAGAAAAATTTTATCTCCTATATGAAATGAGGTGTCAACTTTTTGACGAGAACAACCGTTGTTCATACGAAAACTGCGGCCTTCCTCGGATCCTTTCGCGCTTCCCTCGAAATAAGATACCTACTTCGTGAAAGTAATTTCCCCGAGAAAAGTAAGTTTTCACCGGGGGTAATAGCTTCTACGCGCCCTTGCCGATGTTGCCGATGCTACTATACTACTACTGCCGTGTCTCCACTTTCTGTCTTGCATCTCGAGGCAATAGGAGTAAAACATTTGCTGAGAAAGAGAGATAGGTACATAGATAGATAGATAGATAGATAGATAGATAGATAGAGAGAGAGAGAGAGGGAGAGAAAGAGAGGGAGAAGCTTTGAATCCCAACTAAAACGCGAATACGGATTTTACCTTTGAACGTTTAAATTGAGATGACTTTCTTCTTCGACGCTTCTATTCTTTATTGTCTTTCTTCATCGTTAATGTACGGAAAAGAACTAACAGCATCGCAAATATTTGTTAAAACATTTACAAACTTTGGGACACTTTGAAGAGAAAGGAAAAAAAAAAAAGACAAAAAGAAGAAAGAAAGAAAGAAAGAAAGAAAGAAAAAGATCATTGGTTCACGTTGAAACGTTTCGTCGTTTTTTCTTTCTCTTTATTTTTGTGCTCATTTGTTTCTTTTTCCCTTTTTCCTTGTTCATTAAATTATATTAATCACTAAAATTAATTGAATAGAACTCGTCGCAGGTGAGATATAAAATTTCAAAATTGAAATAAATGATATACGTGAAAAATTTCATAAATCTTAAATGACGAAGATGCTGTGTAACATCACACGGCTAGCAACCTGATTATGAGCGACCATCGATGACCGATTACCGCTCGGCCACGAACAATCATTAATTACTGCCTGACCATGCCCGATAATGCCGGATTGTATGCTAAATCTGACACCGTGCACCAGCAGAATGTTCGTTCTCCTACCCTCAAGCCACCCTTTCTCTCTATCCCCTCCTATCCTTCCTGGTTAGCCGTAATCCATAGTAGCACCCTCGTTCTCGGCATCATCCGGATCTGTAAAGCGACATAGCTTCGACCGATAGAGAGATATATGATCCAAATAGTTTCGAAACCAAAGCGTACAAACGAAATACGTAAATGTTTTACTTAATGATAATTCATTTTCGTTATTTTAATAAAGAAAAGAAAATAACATGAAAAGAATGTTTATAGATCAATGAACAACGAATAAAGATATTTAGTACATATAAACGTATGTATGTATGAAATGAAAACGTTTTCTTTTTTTTTTTTTTTTTTTTTTTTTTTTGGAGGATCGTGCGAGAGATTTCGTTCTTAAAGATTTATCTTCAAAAGAATTACATAGCTCGTGGATCACTTCTTTTCGCGTTGATTTTCAAGTACCATATGGTCCATTCTCTAAACTATTCTCAAGGGGCTTCTGGATAGGATCGATCGAGCGTGATCTGGAACTATTCACTTAAACAACTCTCTCCGTTGGGTATACTAAACGCTTTGAGTAAGTTTTACCATGGGTAATAAATTAACGAAGGAAATGCTTGAAATCCTTAACAAAGACAAAGAAGTTGAAAGTTTTAGAGAGCGTTGAACTACGAAGAAACATTTCTTCATAACAAGTGTACTGAAATTGACCGAGAAATATTATGAAGACTATATAGATTAAGGAGCCACACGTATTGTGGCCTCTTAAAAAGCCATTATTGTATTAAGACGTAATTGCAACATCCGCAAATCTGCAAGAGGAGAACGAACGAGTCAGACGTGATGATCCTCTTTATTTAATACAATACAAAAGAAAAGAAAAGAGAAAAAAAAAAGAAAAAAGAAAAAAAATAATCAAGAAAACGTCTGACGCATTAAATCTTATATATCTACTAAGAAAAGAAAAAGAATGCATAACGAAGAAGATCGATCGAAAAGTATTTTAACCTCGTATCATCGTCATCATCATCGTTATCATCATTTTGAAAATATGATGATATGCTAATTTAGTATCAACTATCAACCCTCTAAAATTTTTGAATGGCGATCCTCCGAAAACTCATTCCGTAGAGGAGGATAACGATATCCTTAGCTTCTAGTCACGCAAACCGTATCACTATCTTACGACGTAATAAACTTCTATTCTAGGAATCGTGCCAGACATCTTTGAGATTAAGCTCATCTCGACGAACCCAAAAGCATTTTGGCTCCTTCACTTTTTACGCTATCCTTTCATGTAACATTACTTCAACACCTTTTTCGACCGAATAACAATCTACCGTCCATGGATTTGACTCCGATTACGAGAGGATATCTCCTTGCTTGAGTCACGTTTAACCACAGCTTAGCGTCGAATTAAATGGTTTAGCTGGCAAATTAAACGATCTTAGCCACGGGAGCCATGCTACGTAAACCATATTATGTCCTTCGTGACAAACGAATGTATTTTCACTTGTTCGCTTCTGCACGGATATTAATAAATTATTATATATATATATATAGATATGCACGTATTTTATCGATAGAAAGAATTTCCTGAATGTCATTTATATGTCAGAGAGTGAAGTAAATTAAATGATAAACAGAAATAAATGTGTGCGAATTTCTTTTTTCTTTTTTCTTCCTTTTCTTTTTCAACATCAGATTTTTAAAAAGGTGTTGTAGTATTTTGCTTGCAATCAAAATCGCCTGTCGACGTTAATATAATTTTCAAGCACTAATTATCAGACTGATTAATTAGAAGAGAGAGAAAGAGAAAGAGAGAAAGAGAGAGAGACAGAGAGAGAGAGAGAAAGGAGAGAAGGAGAGTAAGTAAAATCAATTGGACTTTAGGAAGGTCTTGTAGAGCCAGAGTTCGCACGAACAAAACGTGTACCTATTCGTTGTTGCATTCTTCGAGAGATTGCCTTCGAAATTCAGTACACGGTCGCATGGATTTTGACGGCTCAAAGCTAATTAGAAACTTTGCAATTAACGTGTATACCGACTCTGTTGATCTACGCTGGCTTCGAGTTTAAATGAGTTTAAAACATTCCGAATATAGGAAACGTTGATCTAAAATGCTTTTCCTACATTTCTGAACTATATTCGTCAATGTCTGTAGATATATCTATACAAATAAAAATCAAATAGTAGGAACATATTTAATTCTATGAAATATAAATCCTTATGATTTTAGGATCATAAGAAAACGATTAGTTTCCTTTCACAAAAGAAACAATAATAAGGAATATCGAAGTGATTGAATATAAAGGCAGGAATACAATTACGTCAATGTACTCGTCCATCATGGATGATCCTAGAGGGATCAAGAAGTGGACCGTTTGCCAAGTACTTATCTTCGATTACGTTATAAAAGGATTCATCGTGTCCTTCATGGATAATCGTTTCATTCAAGTGTCGTTTGTTCTATTAATTCACCCGTATATCACGTTTTAATTATTGGAAGATTCTTTTTCCTTTTTCTTTTCTTTTTTTTTTTCTTTTTTTTTCTTTTGTCTTACCACAAACACAGTACGCTATCTGCTTACTCAGAGCGTAGATCAATGTGAATTTTATTTTATCGTTTAATCATATTCGTAAATTTTTCATAATTTTCATTCATTCTTATATATATATATATATATATATATATATATATATATATATATATATTTTTTAATCGAACGTATTAAAGCCAATTTTTATCAATATAAATGTCAAAATAAATATTTATCTATTTATCTATTTACCTTTCCCTCTCTTTTACTCATTTTCCCTTAGAATTTTTTTCCCAATCTCAGGTAAAACAAGTCTCGGTTCTACGCACCGACGCTTTTCGCTCGTGCCGCAAAATTGCAAGAATAACGAGCTCAGTCAGCACGGTATAAAGTTCCAAAGCGTCGAGCCGGAATAAAGTAATAACTGTAATTGATCTGATAAGTTATTACGCCGTCCAACCAAGACACGGAGGACATCGAGTGGAGTCTCCACCAAGCCGAGGTAATAACCGATACTTTCTTCTACGGATTTTCATGCTCACGCCTCTTTGTGTCTCTTTATAAAACTTCTCTATCGACTTTTATGCTATAATATCGTTATAATTTCTATATAAAATTGACAGAACTGGCTCGTAAAAATTCATTAAGAAGATTTTACTCGTTGATCGCACATCTCATTTAGATTATTTTTTTGAACAAAATAAAGATACTTTGTAATACAATGAAATTATAATCGTTATCGATTGCGATTAATAATCAACAATTTTGATTTGGTATTACTTTCAAGATGATTAGTTTTTCATCTGACCGTAACTATCGTTGCATGACCCTCTGAATCGGACTTATGTCTTCGTATATAACATCTCTATAAATAGTTAAACTCCCAAGACAGCTCGAAAGAAATAACTAGTAGAGAAGAAGAGAAGAGACGTACCTCGGGGATATAAACGAAGAAATTGAGATAAATCGCTAGCTATCCTATCTTATCCATCGATAAAGTAATTACTACGAGTTGAAACTTTTATTATTGCTTAAGATGCCAAAGTTGTCTTCTTATTTTAAACGAGCTTTGATTTCAAACGACGTCGATGTCAAAGCTCCTTTTGAGATAAATAACTACTCAATAAAAATTGAGAATCCTCGAATGGAAAGTGGATAGCAAATATTTCTTTTATTGCATTTATATATATATATATGTAATGAAAGAAAAAAATCTTTTCTCAATATATGAAAATTTCCAAAAGTTTTAGAAAAATTTCCAAATGTTCAGAAATATTCACAGTGTATAATAAATTTAAATTAAATAATAAATAAATGTTTATACGCTTGAATGATAGTGATTCTTAAATACAATCGTGCTGTCTCTCTCTTTCTCTCTCTCTCTCTCTCTCTCTCTCTCTCTTTCACTCTCCCTCTCTCTTCCCCTCCCTTTGTTTCTCATTGTTCGAGTTTGAAAATGATATACTGGAGCCAAGGCATCAGATGAGAATTATGCAAGTTTCTAAAACCCCGTACCCCGTCAGATTAGAGTCTTACGATGTATCTAATGCCGTTATTAGGGCCGTTACTAGGAATGGTCCGTTTCTCGAGAATGGTTGATCCCTAGGTAGCGCTAAATTTCTAGTTTATAATACGAACTAACCAAAGTACAAGGGAAGAGGAAGCATCTCTACTTTCTCTCTCTCTCTCTCTCTCTCTCCATCTCTTCCTCTTTTGTATTCACGTTCTCTTCGCGTACTATTCTCTAGCTCACCCTTAACTTTTACTCGCGAGTTATAGCTGAACTGTATAGAAATGACCTTCCAGTTAGCACATCGACAAATACGCTATGTTGCACCTGAGTATAACGTTTCTACATCCGTTTTCACGGTATTCCGGTTCGCGACGCTAATTAGTTTTTCGTGAATTCTGGACGTAGCGAAGACATGCACACGAGACGAAGATTTAATTAAACTGTCTAAGAGATATTGTGGATGTATATTTTATTTTGCGTATAGACGTCAACTCCAAATTTTTCATAATTAGTCAAATCTCAGTCAATCCAAAGATATTAAATTAAAAAATGATATATATATATATATATATATATATATATCTATAGATATATTTCCTAAACGTTTCGAGCTCGTTCCCCTTGAATAATTTCGTATTTTTGAACGAATGAGAATCGTTATCACGATTACGTCGATAAAATCTCGGGTCATCAGTAAAGTTCGTTCAATAATCGGTAGACCATCGAACTTTATCCGTCTATAACGTATATAAAGGGAATTCGTAGCTATAGTATATACTATACCTACGAATGTGGTCTCACGTAACAGGTTCATTTCACGTTAGAGAAGAGAAACGGTGACGGTCGATTTCGTAGCAAGACACCGACGTACTCTCTAGTTTCAAGAGAAAGAGAGTGTACATGAGCTTGCGAGTGAAAGAGAATCGAATAAAGACATACTACAAAATGGAAAGCAGGAGAAAGAGATCATTGTTTCTCTCGTGAAACAATGGATCGTTGTCAGTACCTACTTGTTAGGACAAAACCATTTCGAAAATCTAGTTACTTTGTTCGAATTTCGTCAAGGAGAATGAAGAGACAGTACCTTGCCTGTTAAATCAAAACTTTCTGCGTGAGATATGTCCGTGAAACCGGAAATTCAGACGCCATACTTCTCTCTCTCTCTCTCTCTTTCTCTCTTTCTCTTTTTCTCTTCCTCCCACTGTTTTCATGTTTTATGATCTTTCTTAACCAAGTTCTTCAGTTGAATAAGAATATCTAAGTTACGCGTCAAGACATGATGGAAAGGTAAGAAACAGAAAAGAAAGGAAATAAGGAAAAGATCACAAATCGTAGAGACTTTTGTCAGTTTGTTACTAACCATAACATCCTATTGCCCTGTACGCTAGCTAATTCTTCTTCTAAGTATCATAGTGAAATAACTGATTATAATAATGCAAAATAGCTCCTCTTTATTCCTTTCTCTTTCTCTCTCTCTCTCTCGCTTTGCTTTCCATCATGAATCTCACGGACAAAAGCTTTGAATATTACGTAGACCGTCATTCTACCACGACTGAGCGGAGCTTATAATCTTACGCTACGTCGGAATAATTCACAAACGATGGACTTTATGCATCTCTCTCTCCCTCTCTCTCTCTCTCTCTCTCTCTCTCCCTCCCTCTCTCTCCCACTCTCTCTCTTTCTTTCTCCGTTTCTCCTTGTGACGTTAGGGTTCTCTACTTAGAGCAATGAAAGGTATTGTCTGTAGTGTATTGTTAAAATGACGTTTATAGAATGTTAGATGTTCGCTTATGCAAATACGTGCATTTATCCGTATTCGTATTTATGTCCTTTGTATTTGAGAATGACTGTTGAGTAATATAATACATTGTGAGTGAGTTGTTTAGATTGCATCTGGATAATAACTTTGTTTTGTTAAACCAGTTAATATAAGTTACACATAATTTCGATCCGATTAGTATTTCGGTTTGGTTTAATATAGATTATCTCCTTTGTTATATCTTTATTATCTTATATACCGTTACAATGCTTATAAAGAATTTTACGACTTTCAATGTGAGAAAAATAAAAAGTAATGTTCCTTTACGATCAACGGTAATACGCGTTGTGCGATTTTCTCGCATTGAAACGTATACCGAAGGTTCCAAGAGAGACAACAATGGCAGGTACCTAGAAGGGAAAATGGTAAAAACAGAGGCAGAGGTAGCTTCATGATACGGAGTTAGTCTGGGGATGAGAAAGGAGAGAAAGAGAGAGAGAGAGAGAGAGAGAGAGAGAAAGAAAGAGAGGATGAGGAAGACTAAAAAAGCCACGGTGGCTGGCGTAGGTATCGATTGCGATGTCACTCCTGGGAATCGTGGAGGATAAACTCGCGAGTAGCGCCGGAACACCGGCCCGTGTCTGCTTTTATTCATTTTTCCTGCATCCCTTCCATACCTCCTTCCAAACCCTCAACCCCCAATTCCCAGCCATCACCTACTACTACCAACACTATCACTACGAGATAAAGAGAGAGAGAGAGAGAGAGAGAGGGAGGAATAGTACGTTACGATAGCTACGTTGGTGCATTTATGTATATGTATATGTATATATATATATATATATATATACATATATATAGGAAAGTTTTGCCAACGTCAACATTTAGCGACTCGATGCGATCGCTGACCGCGATGATATTGCCATGATGGTGTTATACCATGCCGTTACTGGCTTAACGATTAACATTGGTGAATGCCCCACCAACGACAAAATGGCCAAGCTAATATTCACGGGCGAGCGAGGAAGCGGAATTTCTTGTTCGTCGAGTGACGGGGAAACCGCTAAACCTCATGTACTCAATACTAGCTTAAGGTGCCTTCCTTCCTTTCTACGATGTACCACGGGGTAACCTTATCTCAGAACCCACGAGTCTGGGCAAGCGAAGCGTGAAATTTAAAGCCATCTCCGGCACCGCATAATCAACATCGTGAAATCAATGGACTGTCCCAAGAACGGCGAGTGATCGATGGCCGGAATAGTTCGAAGCGTTCTACGCGGTCCTCCATCTTTTTCTCTCTTTCTCTCTCTCTCTCTCTCTCTTTCTTTCTCTTTCTCTCTCTCTGTCTCTTTCTCTCTCTCTCTCTCTCTCTCTCTCTCTCTCTCTCACTTCTCCTTTTCTATCCTATCCCATTGATATCCACTCCCTTACCAGGCTCAACCATTCTTTCGATAAACTTTACCGTCCGCTCACGTTCACCGAACGGAGAATGCAATTATTTGCGTTTATTGTTGTTTTACGATCCTAGCACGCGCTGGATGGCTCGGGCTTTTGTTCCAACGAAAATTCCATGAGACGAGACGCGAATTATAATGAATTAAAATGCCATATGGGAGGATTTGATTCGAAAATAATATTAATAAGATTGATGGAAGAAAATATAGGACATTTGGAACGATAGCGATGTACTTGATTAAAAACTTTATTATACCTTAATATGAATTTCTAAGTTAATAGTAGTTGATATAAATATATAAAATGACGTTTATAAATTGTTTGCTTGCTTGCTTGCTTACTTGCTTATTAGCTTTGTTGAATTTTCCAAAACGATATGCTATTATATGCTACTATTCCTGAACATAATAATATATAAATACAATACATTCGTTCAATTTCAAATGAGATCGTCTTATGTAAGAGAGAAAATGAGAGAGAGAGAGAGAGAGAGAGAGAGAGAGAGAGAGAGCAAGAAAGAGAGGGAAAGATGAAATGAAAAAAAGAAAGAAAGGAAAAAATTTATATCAGGGCTTGAGAGGGAATCTCGAAAAATGGTACTCTCGCTCGTTAAAGTTCATTGTATGCCATTTCATAAAGGGAACCAATTATGTAGTCAACTAGCGGCACATCGGTCTTCTTTCGAGAAAAAGAGGGAAACCGGTGGTAGTGGAAGGAGAGATACAAAGAGTAGAAGATAGAGAGAAAGAGAAAGAGAGAGAGAGAAAGATAGAGAAAGAGAGAACGCTAGAGAAATTAGAGTATTTATGACAACGGGGGAAACTCTGAATCGTCCGAAAACGTCAGCGTACAGAGTATTTTCTCGTACTCCCTTGCTCTTTCCTACTTGTATATATGGCCGCATTCGTTTTGCAATGCTTGCAAAGTGGGAAAAGCGCCGACTGGCATGTCAGGCGTGAAGAAATACGTGCACTATTGCCGACGTACTTACCGCCAACAAAATTTTAAGCTTGGTTTCGTGCTTCGAGAACCAGAGGCGTAATAAACCATCCTACGTTCGTTGTTGTCAACGTCATTAACGTTTTCCAACAATGTATATATTCCCTTTGACAAGAGAATATTCGTCCTTCGACTTTTCTGCCAATAGTTATTCAACAATGATCATAATAACGTCATGTAATTTTTATTAATCGTAACGATATTTAATATGAAAGTGATTTATTTAATTAATCCTGAGATAACTTACATTCATTACACGTATATATATATATATATATATATATATATATATATATATGTGTGTATCGCGCTTAATTGTTTCTCGAATGTATCTAAGCTATGATATACAAGAAGAGAATATTTTAAATAATTCGTGGATCTTAATAAAGAGGCCGTTTCCATTGGAGTGCACCGTTCATCGTCGGTTAAGGGTTAATTAATCCGTCGTAAAGTCGCACGCTACTACGTGCCCTTGCTTCCATAATTCAAGACGAGATGAGATCTCTAACCTTGGTCGAATATGCATTCTGAGTATCTAGCGCGTAACATTATTCAAAGTAGGAATCGGGGCTATGCGATAAGTGGTAAGTGTAATATCGAACTTATATATCTAAGTATATATTACTATACATGTACATATAAGACGAAACACGTTAATACGTTACGTCCGTTACACTCTCGTAGCTTAATATTCCATACGCGAAAGCACGGTCGTTTCTTATCTTTTGGTGTCGAGGGACCCTCAATAACTTTTCAAAGGCGATTATTACATAATAGATAGAACTTTACTACAGCACTGTAGACAGTACTTATTAACGAACCAACTCGATACGTTCACGTAAGTTACATCTCGATCAAACTCTCATAAGAGTTTTCATAAAATGTTTTCAACTATAACAAGTTCTAGTAAAAAATGATTTAAAATAATATCTACTTTGGGTCAATGGATTTTTATAAATTTATTGAAAAAGGATATTCTTTTAGCTCTCTGTTTATTATTATTATTATTATTATTATTATTATTATTATTATTATTATTATTATTATTATTATTAGTGTTAAATAATATCAAGTGAATTTTATTGCCGAATGTCATTGATACTGAAAATATAATGCATAAAATACTAATATGTGGAATTGCTTTAATTTACAATAAAATGAATTTCATTCTTCCTATAATTTCAATAATGAATTATTTTCGAAATAACAAATATTTCCATTTGGATTTCACTTTTTTTATAAAGTCATATAAATCACGAAAAGTCGGAATCTTTAATTATATTTCGTATTATCGATTATATTAACAATAGAGTCGATCTTCAACGCAAGAAAAATATTACCAGTGTAACTCGTAAAACTTAAAGTAGGAAGATTAAAAAAAAAATAAAAAAAAAAAAAAAAGAAAAAAAGAAAGAAAAAAGAAAATTTACATTATGATATAAAAAGAATATAAAATATTAACAGATTATAAAAGTATTCTGTATAAATGATAATCGTTAAGTAATCATTTTATGTATAATTTATAAACAAATGAAAAACTGATAGCAAATAATGAATTTTGCACAGTGCACG
This sequence comes from Vespa crabro, assembly GCF_910589235.1. NCBI lineage: Eukaryota > Metazoa > Arthropoda > Insecta > Hymenoptera > Vespidae > Vespa > Vespa crabro. Next base: position 2,490,593 of record NC_060965.1, read on the forward strand.
AGAGATTCGATGTGAATTTAATATCATAATTAATGATCAATTAGATGATTCGGTCAAAGTAAATGCACGCGATCTTTGATTACAAATGAAGATAACGTGAAAGCTCAAAAATAGACGTTCGGATCGATAAAGGCTCCTTACTTGGTCCTTGGAACGGAGTCAATCCTACAAGACGCAAGGAAACAATAGAAGGCACCAGCTGCACGGTACGTCCCACTTTAACTAAATCGCGCGAAATCTACGGTAAGAGAACGAATAAACTAAAATGAACGAAATAATAAAGTAAAATAATAAAGGCGAGATACGAAGAAAATAATAAAGAGATAAAAACATAATTTATATAATTAAAAATAAACTCGTTTTATAGATCATATGAAATATTGAGAACATTTTTATGATAAGTATCGTATAGTAACAAATTTGACAAAAGTAGAAATCAAAATTAACCTATTGAATTAGGATAAATCTATTTAATCGTTATTATCTTGAATAATTTATTAAGTTTTCATGAACATCAGATAATATTTTTATTCTCTTGGATAAATGCAAAATATTGAGTGAAAGAGAAAATGTCTCGTATATTTTATGATAGGAATAAAAAAAAAAAAAAAAAAAAAAAAAAAAAAAAAAAAAAAAAAAAAAAAGAAAAAAAAAGAAAAAGAGACAAAAGGAAAAGAGACAAAAGGAAAAGATCTTACCGGCTGAGCATCGTTCTACGATCGGCGTCGTTCATTAAGTGGAAGGGATGCAGGGTAGTTACCCGTTGGGTCAGAGCCTTCAAACTATACCATCGGCAGTTCCGCAAGCTAATCCAATATAAATCTCCGGGTATAAAGCTGTTCCGATTAATGGTTCGACAAACCAATGTGGTAGAAGGCTAGGAAGACTATATACCGGAGTCCCATGAAGCGCAGGAGTTGGTACTTCAATGTGTGAGAGCCACTCCCACTGCTATCAGCGCCGACACGACCACCAACGTTAAAGGAAGAAACCCCTTCCTTCCATCTCATGGACCAAGAGAAAACGAGAAAGAAAGAAAGAAAGAAAGAAGGTAGAAAGGAAAGAAAGAAAGAGAGAGAAAGAGAGAGAGAAGAAGAGAGTAAATGGAGGAGGAGCAAGAGAAGGGTGGTAAAAAAGAAAAGGGAGTGCGACCTTAGCTCTAACGACCCTCGGGCCAACATTATCCCCCGAACTTAAGAAATGGCAGAGCTAATGAGCTTTTAAATTATTCCGCGCACGGGAGTAAGCTTTCGCCGCGGTATGGCCGCGCTACCACCGAAAATTCTCTCACGTAATGGCCTTCTTCTAGTTCTACGTTCATCGATGCATATATGTACAGGGCGATTCGCCCGTTGGTTAAAAGTGAATTTAACGGTTGGTCGGTTAAGGAAAAGAATGTCGATTTAAAAAAGAAACTTCAGGATAATACGATACCTATAACAGGAATCTAAAACCGATATATCGATTTAAAGGCGTAACTGTCTTCGTTTATCGTTTATCGAAAGATTGAAGATAGAATGGTAGACCTGTAACAGCGTTCATCATCGATCGATCGAATACCTGACATGATCTAAACTGCATTTCGTGTTATTGAGGGGAATGTCATTAGTCAGAAAATTTCATAATAGCAAATCTTACGGTGAAAAGTTAAAAGATGTCAAACAATGAATGAACAAAAAATCATGGAGACAATTTTTTCTTCGTTTCATGTTCATTTTAAAAGTATTTGAAGCAAGAAAATGGAATAATGAAATTTCATCAAGATAACTTTGAGTTATTCCCTATAGATATACATATATTTTCAACACATACAAATGGATATAAAGTGGAAAAGTATTTTCAATTCTCTTTGCGATTATATCAGCGAAACAATGGAGATATCCTTGCCAAGAATAAGTTTACGTATCATTGATACGATTTAACTACCTATTCTATGCCACATTGAGAATTCCAATAAATCCTAACGACGAAAAGGAAAAAAAAGAGAAAATATTTATTGAAGTAAAACGAATAAAATTCAAACTAGTAGGAAAGAGAAATATAAAGAAATAAATTCAGAATTAATGTTATGAGGTAAGAAGAAAAGAGGGTATATGAAAATGGCGTAAATATAAAATATCATCCGGCTATTTAAACGTACACATATCTATGTACATATATATATATATATATATATATATATATATATATGAATCTTGAAAGAACGTACGAAAGCGCTCTTTCTCTCTCTCTCTCACTCTCTTTCTCACTCTCTCTCTCTCATTCTCTCATAGTATCCGAAAGTTGGCTACAATGGAAACGCCCTGGGAGACTTTTACCAAAAGACAGAAGGCAGGAAAGCGTTTCGCAAAGGAGAACCAAAAGATATGGATGGGGAAACGAGCTAGACAAAAGATCGGAGAGGACTGAAATAAGTAGGAAACGTGAAAGATCGTTTCGATGGTGAGACGAAAGAGCCATGTCTTTTTACATTAGAGAGAGACAGGAAGACAGTTATGGAGATATTCATGTACATCTATATACATATACATATACATATACATATATATACATAAAGAGAGAGAGAGAGAGAGAGAGAGAGAGAAAGTAATAGATACATATACACACATATGTATATATATATATATATATATAAAGAGAGAGAGAGAGAGAGAGAGAGAGAAATTCAAGTTATACGTACGTCTATTTCTGAATATTGGAATAACTCGAATACCGCTTTCATGACGTTGTATCGTCTTTATACGCGGAAATATTCGAGCGATTGTTACGAGAAAGACATTCTTTACAGCTTCGGATTCCTCTTTTCTACCTAGCGCGAAGTTGTAAGAGAAAGGGTAGTCCAAGGGTAGCTAAGCGATAGCAAGGAATTCCTTACTTTTCGTCGAGCATTGGAGATAAGAGTATCGTGAGAACCCCGATGTCTCTCTTCTCAGTTCAGATTCCAAGCGATCCAATGCGCGTTTACGGACTTTTTTATTCTCTTATTTTTCAATCAGAGGATCACATTAACATATGCAAGTATTTAAATGGAATAACGTAAAATAAATGAACTCATTTATTATTCTTCTTATTGATTCACATATTGTATCTATTACATACAAGTAAATTTAAATCTAAGTGTCATACGCTTCGTCGAAGTTCATAACGTAATTGTCGTTTGTCCGCATTAAATTACGACGTGAAACCGCGCGCACTCGTCGATTTCACGCTGGTCACAAACAGTTCTCTCTCTCTCTCTCTCTCTCTCTCTCTCTCTGTCTCTCTCTTCCTCTCTCTTTCTCTATTTCTATCTCTCTATCTCTCTTTCTCACTCGCTCTTCTACGTATATAAATTTTCGGAAAATCAATACTACCCGTCGGGTTTGTTCCTTTTGCGTGGTAACGTAGGTACTAAATAACATGACTCGTGTATTTTCTGCAAGATCGATTGCATTTGATCTCTGTCTCAATGATTCCTAGCGTGATTAAAACTCATTGTGTTCTTTGATGAAAGAAAGAAATTTTTGATAAGCGGAAAATATCCATGATGAAATGCGTACAACTTTCGATAGGCAGTCGAAGTCGAGTGTAATCATGTAACGCGAGATGATAACATATTTTTTCTTTTTCTTTCTTTTTCTTTCTTTTTTGATAAGGGGTGTAGCATTGGATTTCAGATTATTCCAAATGAATTCTGAAAAAGTTCTAAATTAGATACGATTAGAAAAAGAAAAAAAAAGAGCATTTGATCGTTCTTTCGTGACATCTAAATATCACACTGGATCTATAATTACATTATAATTATTGTTATGAATTATCTGTATATATGCAAAGTATCTCTCATTGAATTATGTATATATTTGAAATTGCATCGTCAGAACGATCAATCCTTATTATAATCAGACTAGCATCGGGTCGGGTTCATTATAAAATTTGTCGATCGAATCGATCCCAACATAATGGAATTTCCTTCTATTCGATGATTTGCATATTTATGCCAGTCGTAGGTTCTTCCAATCAACTTCTTAATAACGATAGTAGACGATTCGATTCTGGTCTGCTTCCGTATCTGTCCTGCGGTTAACCACCTCGCCTTCCGTCAAAAGTTTCAGACCAGGCATACAAGTTCACTGCGATTATTCATAGTTGGAGGCACATAATCGATAATACGTCAACTCGACGGGTGGCGAATGGTGGTTAGCGCGAGGTCTCCCAACGACGTCGAGATTTCACGTCGAAACGTTCCGAAAATCGATAATAGCCGAACAGGCGCAGCTAGACAGAGAGAAAGACAGAGAAAGAGAGAGAGAGAGAGAGAGAGAGAGAGAGAGAGAAAGAAAGAGAGAGAAAGTCGACATTTGAATTATTTCAACGGGACGTTGATCGACATCCATTCCTCATTGAGCAAAACTTATTAGTATTTTTTATTCACATCTTTCAGATCAAAAAAGTTATATTTAAATTCAGTTAAATACTGATTTCTATAAACAGAAATCATTGTGCTATAATTAAATTCTATAATATTTTCATATATATTTCTTTTTTTACGAAGATACATATATCTTCGTTATGCCAATTAACACCTGCCAATCGTAATTACAAAATCGTCCTAATTATACAAATCCCTCAGAGACTATAAGTTTACGTTGAAAAAATTCGTCGAACCATTAACGATCGAGGTTTCTAATTTATTTGATCAAATCGATAATTTGAATAACGGCTAATATACCACTGATCAATAATCAATGTTGTTGAAAAAAATTTCAACGTGTCAGTGAAATTTTGAGAACAGAAAAAAGAGCCGGGAAAAGTACTTGTAAAATACTTTCACTTTTATCCTCCCGTATCTTTGATTTTATTAAAACCACTTCGATAGAGCTGTTAACGGAATAAAATGAACGATTGAAAAAGAGTGGTACTCACAAAAGAGGCCAGGAAACATGGTTTTTCAATTTTTCTTTTGTCCTTTTTTTTTTTTTTTTTTAACTCGTTTCAAAAGCTCACCGTTGGCAAAGCACTTCTTTGCCAATAGGTAAACTTTTACAATTGTTAACCACTATGTTAATACTTTCTTCTTTTTTCTTTCCTTTCTCTTTTTGTTTTTTTTTTCTTGATCTATAAGTAAGATACAATGATATATAAAAATTACCATAAATTACCACAAATTATCTTCATCGCGTTCAATAGAATATATCGATAATAATTTTTAATAATGATGTATCGTTTTAAATCATTAAATTACGTGGATTGGACTTTTGCTTAGTTACTTAGATCGAACGCGACACGTTGTAAATCTTACAATATCAAAGAAAAGAAGACACTTGAAAGGGACTGAACGTTCTTGAAGCGAGGTAAAAGGCGCGCACTTCGCTGACTTTACGTTCCAACTAAAAATAGCAAAGTCGTGAAATCGGAAGATTCACCTTGAGTGGAGGAAGTCAAAAATAAAAACAAAAAGAAAGGAAAAAAAAGGAAAAAAAAAAAATAAGGAGAAATAAGAGAGTAAGAAAAAAGAAGATAAAAAAAGAAAAAACAAAAAAAGAAAGAAAGAAAGAAGAAAACGCAGAATAAGAAAGTCAAAAGAAAAGGAGAACCAACGAGAAGAAGATAGATAAAGAAGGCACAAAAGAAACGCGTGTATGTATATATATATATATATATGTGTGTGTGTGTGTGAGTGTGTGTGTATATACATATGTACGTATATATGTAATATCTCGTTGATTTACTTCTTCCTTTCCCTTCGTTAGATTTAAAGTCACTTTATTTTTCTTCTCTCATATCGCCCACGAAATGGAACGTTTATGACATGAAGCCGTTCTTAAGCTTTTGCGATAAAGAGAGCCGAGGATATCACAGGTTTCAGACTGCAAAGCGTTCTCGATTATCAAAGAGTGAGTAAGAGATATATGTAGGGAAAAGTAAAGAGGGAGGAGGGGGGGTTAGGGGGTGGGGTAGGAGGGAGTAGTTATGGATGGAAGTGAAACATCCTCCTTTTCTTTTTATATATTTTCTTTTTTTTTTTTTTCTTTTCTTTTCCTCTTTCTTTTTTTTTCTATGCCCGCATTTCGAAGTCTCAAAGGCAGACAGCCAGGCAACACAAGTCCGTTCGAACGAAGCGACGTACAAAAAAGCATTGATACGGTCTCAGCTCGCTTTCGATCCTTAGACGTATTACCGGTGATCGGATTATTTCTGATAATGAACTAGCTTAAACATCAAAGTATCTGTATTTTATGCACAGCGAAATAATAAAGGGGAAAAAGGATAAACCTTTGCTTTTTAAATTAATTTCATGCCGGCGATTAAATTTGTTTTAAAGTATACGT